>NC_056748.1:306413000-306713000 GCF_019279795.1 Protopterus annectens
TATGGTGTGTGGATAGCTTCAATGTAACAGTGACTATTCACTCAAAGATCTACTGTTAAATGATAAATATACTTATCCACCACTGCAATGTCATTTTCAGAATGAGTCACTGCAACAATAAATTATAACTTTTGGGTTAAATGCCAGGCAGTGCTATGATTCTGTTGGGAAGGGATACATACAGACAATTTAAAAACAGTAATAAAATGTACCAAGCCTAAGAGAGCAATGTAACATCGCATTCAAAACCAAGTGGTTACCCATCACACACAGAATTACCCTCCTGCTAGGCTATTTGAGTTTTGAACTTATCAACATGGCTTCTTTCCCCTTTTCACCTGTATAGTCTATGAAAGGCACCTACCATATAATATCAGATCCATCTCTAACTCTGCACCCAAGTGCCTAACACCACATACATATAAATGATGCCTTTTCAATTATGGGCCCTAAAATCTGGAACACCATCGCAATTCAAATAAGAGAGAAACTCTCCTTCCACACTTTCAGGAAGGATCTATAGGCAAGCTAAATGTAGATGTTTCAGCAGAGGTTACATCACACAACATTCCACACATAATACAAAATACCATGACCTCTTTCTTTATTGTTCTTGCTATGAGTTTCACTTTTTGTATTTTTCAACACTAAATGTGACTACATGTATTTTTAATCAATGCTTTTTTACATTCTGCATATATATTCTTGCCCCTCTGATCTGCTCAAATTGTATTATGTACATTTATTTGCACCCAGGCTGAGCCTGGAAATGATCCCTTAGGATTAGTGTTCAGCATCAATTAGTAAACATCTATATATAAAGAAAGAAGTGAAAGAAAAAATTAATTCACCAAGGCAGCACAGGTGTGCTGTACAATTAAGAACTACGTTAAGGTCTGTCCTACTGGAAGACCACTAATGAAATTGTCTTGTAAAAATGAAATGTATGAAGCTGACAACATGTTAATAATTCAGCAATACAGAGCATACAGAAGTCTAGAAACTCCTAAGGCCTACCCTGTGTACCTATGTCATGGAAATAAAAAATGCATGAAAACTTAAACAAGCCAGAAATGGCATAATTAGTCAAACAATTCTACCACAAAACAGTTATCATAAAATATTTCTTATAACAAAGGAAAGGAAAGACAGACATCTGTATTTGCTTAAAATTAAGGTTTACAGTGCAAACACCAAAATACATTTAAACTCTGGAACAGAAAAAGTAATGAAATAGCTGTTTCAAGTAATGGGCAGGTCTTAAATAAACTAAAGTTCCAAAAATAACATGATTTAAATTGTTTAGTATGAATTCTGACTACTAACATAAAATAAGGAAGGACAAAGTAAAGGCATGAAATAAATAGCTACAGTAATGGCCAATATAAGCACAAATACAGGCCTTATCCTGGTTCTTGAGCTAATAGCAAATTCACATTATGAAGGAATATAGCCAGCAAATGTGATACAATAACCAAAGACAATATAAGTTAGAAGGATTACAAATATGACATTAAATTCAGGTCCTATGATACCTTCTGCTCTGACCTGTCAAGTAAAACTTTGCAGCTAAGTAAAGATGTTGCTTTAATATTCCAGTATAACTCTTCTTTTCACTATAATGAGACTATATAGGATTAAAAAAATAACTGGAAAAAGATGGAGTGCTTATCTAGTCTCTCCAATTTAATCTTACACAAAAGCATTAATATATGCACATAGCTGCATCAAAATTATAGGGAAACATTATATGTTAAAATAAAAGAGCAGACAGGAATAAGTAAAACACCTGTCACTCAGATTTTGAGTGAGCTGCCTTCACCTTTAGAATTATGGCATTTAGAGAAGAAGGGTGTTGGACAGGTCTTGTGTGAAGACACTTTTTGAATGAGGATAACTCCTATGAAAGGAAGGAGCATTTGGAAGGCACTCCTGCTGCTTTTGTTTCATAATTTTGCCTCTCTCTCATTTCTCAAGACTTTAAACATTTGGAAGTTCAAGAACCAATGAAGATATTTCCTGTCATAGGTTCATAGGTAGGTACTAGGCTATTTGCCCAAGGGCCTATATAAGCCTAGCCAAAAAGGTACCCTGGCTTTCACCACCCAAGAAAATTATTTTCCTGTGCCCCAGTTGAGCAGAGCCACAGAGGTGATCCCCAGGGTGAATTTCCTATTTCCCATCCAATCATCAATATTTTTTCATGAAGAGTACTAATGATGAGCTTTGTTTGATATCGATAGGTAGTTTGTTCCAGAGTACGGGAAGTCTCTGGGACAGGAATCTATCCTTCCAGCATGTTCTGTTTATTGTAATGACAAGGTTTAGGTCCCTAAAGCATGTAACTTGGAGGGATTGGGATTTCTTTAAGTGAAGCATGTCTAACAGCTCTGGGTTTGACATAGCTTTGTATGTTAGGCAGAGATCGCCTCTGAGTAGGCAATATGCGATGGAGTAAAGCTGGAGTTTTTTGAGACAGTCTGCGTAGGGCATCTGTTTGGGGCAGGTAATCCTCTTTGTGAGGTATTTCTGCAGCCTTTCCAGTTGTTGTAGATGTCTTTTGAGGTACATACCAAAAGGGGCGTTGTACTCTATAATGGGTCTAATGAGTGACGAGTTGAGAGGAACAATGACCTCTTTTTTCCAGGATGAGAAACCTTTTGTGATGAGGTGTGCCACATAGAAGGATTTCCTGACTACCATGAAGATGTGATTATCAAAGGAGAGACTACTGTTCATCTGTGTCCCAAGGTTTCTTATCGCACTTTCGGTGTTAAGTAGACTACCACCTATGTGGCAGCTCATGGGTGCAGAGTTTTTACCAAAGGGGATGATAATGCACTTTTTGGCATTGAGCTTGATGCCATGGCTTTGACACCATGCATCTGTCTCTGTGAGGCCCTTTTGCAGGATGTCCCATCATTAGGAGTTTCGATTATGGCTCCTAGTTTGCAGTCATCTGCAAATGTCATTAGCCAAAGACCTTCTGTGTTAGCCTGTACTTCAGAAAAGTAGATACCAAATAGGAGAGGACTCAGGACTGAACCCTGTGGTACTCCACTTGTCACTGGTCTGAAGTTGGATTTGGAGTCTGCTACTTTCACAGTGTGGGTTCTGTCAGTGAGCTAGTTGGCAACCCATCTTGTGACATAGGGATTTATACCTAGTTTAGTGAGTTTATCTATAATTCCAGAGTGGGGGATGGTGTCAAAAGTCTTGGCAAGATCTAGATAGGCTGTATGAACCACCTTACTCTTGTCTATGGCTTTGGTGACTGCTTCAAAGAAGTCTATCACGTTTAGGAGACATGATCTGCCTTTTACAGACCCGAACTCGGTGGGGTCCAGAGTCTGGAGATTACCAATGTTGTTGTGTATAAGATCCATGATGATACATTCCATGGCCTTGCAGACCAGGCTTGTTAAGCTAATGAGGCGGTAGTTCCTGGGATCCGTGGTGGCTCCTCCTTTGTGGAGTGGGATAACCGTTGCTATGCGCCATTCCGTGGGCACAAAGCCTGAGGTGAGGCTATGATTGAACATGGTGCTTAGGTGGGGTGCCAATTCATTCTGCAGTTCATGTAGAACACAGCCTGGGATGTTGTCAGGTCCCATGGATGCTGCGTTCTTGGCTTTGGAGAGTGTGGCTTTTACCTGTGCAGCCATGATTACAGGAACTTTGCATTCTTCCAGTATAGAGATGGGCCCTTTAGGGGGTGAGAGGGGGGTAAAGTTAGCACTGGACCTATCTGCCAGGATGTTGGCAATATTAGTTGGTTCTGTATATTTAGTGCCATTGTGCTGTAACTCAGAGCAGATCTGAGTGTTGCCATTGAGATTCTTAACATAGCTATAGAATGCTTTGTGATTGTCTTTAGAATCAGTGGCAATTTTGTTTTCACAACTAGCTTTGGATGTTTTTATGAGGGATCCCAGCTTCTTACTGAGGCTGACCAGGGAGTTCCTCCAATCATGGGATTTTACTCTTTTTTTGCTACAGTTTCTTTCTCTGTTGTAGAGTTTGTTTATGGCAGGGGACCACCAGATTGGCTTCCTTTTTTGGAGGATAGTATCTTGGTTCTGTTAGGGAAAGCACAATCCATGTACTTGTGTAAGTGCTTATAAAGTGCATTTGTGAAGGCTTCAACAGTTGTACCTCTATTGTCCGTCTACATGGATGTTGAGAAGTTTGCCACTTCTGTCTTAAGAAGCATGAAGTTGGCTTTGGAGAAATGTTTTTACGGTGGTTTCCCTAATGGGGGGCGGGATGTGGATGTCTACGGTGATTAGCTTGTGGTCAGATCTGGCCAATGAGGAATTGACCTCAGGTGTGGAACACCGATCGACCATGTTGGTAATGACCAGGTCTAGGATATTGCTGACCCTGGTGGGGGTGTGGATAAGCTGATCCAAGGCATTGGAATTTATGAATTCCAGAAAACGTTGAGCAAAAGAGTTGGTACATGAGTAGTTTTCCCAGTTAATGGTGGGGTAGTTGATATCACCCATTATTAGGGGGTTGGGTTGTACCCTAATATTTTCCAGTGTATCAAGAAATGAAGAGTGGGAATCCTGGGCATGTTGGGGGATCTGTAGCAAGTTAGAATTTGGATTGCGGTCTTGCGCAGAGTTAGTTGCAGTTGGATAATCTCGGATGCTGTCAGTTGAGTATTTTCCCTTTGAGCTGTAATATCCTTGGGAAGATTCTCAGGATCTAGCCAACCATATCCATGTAGTATTTTGTCAGTCATAGCTGCAGTAGTGCTTGTAATCAGTTGCATCATATGTGTACCTTAGTGATTGAAACCTCACTCATCAGTTTCCATGATTGAAAACAATTTTTTAAACCTTCATATTTATTTACACTTTCTAACATTTCTCTCAACTGAATTTGAAAAGACAGTATATGAGCTATGTTCTTATGAGTGCTTAATGCTTAGGAAATACTTGTATATATAATCTTGTCATACCTGGTCAATTCACTTCCTTAGAAAAAAGTAAAGCACCTGTAGGAACTATAAGTGTACTGGAGACCTTAGATGATGTAGAGACTAACAAATTTGCAAGGTCTGTCTTCAAATTAAAATAAAGGTTATCAAACTTCATATACATCAGCTGATTTGTGAGCTTATGGCTTAGAAGCAGAATTTCTTCCATATTTCTTAGAACATGTTGAACAAATGAGAAACTCATTCCATGGATTATGGGACCCTGTGCATTTGTGAAAATGTTGTCTTAGGGAAGAGACCTGGGAGACAGATTATATCAGCCATACCATTAAAATTAGAATAAGGGGGAGAGCGAGGGGACACTTTCATGGTCAGAAGTATTGCTTTGCAGAAAGTGATGCTGAAATCTACATAATCACCCTTCTTTGTCTGATGAGGTATGAGAACAACTCCTGCCTCTTTCAGATATGTAAAGGGTCTTCACAGATACTGAAGTAGTTGATGACTGATCAAGGTTTAACTTCACCATATATGAGTCAGCTATAAAGTACCATCTGTTGTACTGAGGACTTCTCAGCTAATGATGAAAGTATTTCCTATCTTAGCCTTTGCTGGTGTACCTCAGTTGGAGAAGAGATCATTACAGACATTATTATTCTATCTTACACAGTCGGTAGCTGCTGAAGAACATCAACCTCTTATACTATGTAGCCTTGTGGGTCAGGTTCCTGAACTTCAAGGACAATTATGGGGGTGAATACTATTTGTACCTTAGTCATTACTGAAGCAGGTATCTGTTTTAACTTATATTTAGTTATTGATGTCATTAACAAAAGATATGTCTTTTCTCAACAACTGTTCACATTCTTTAATGTTGAGAGCAAAGCTGAGCAAAAAGATACTGCCTATGAAAGTCTTAGGGGTTATTTGTCCGCTGTACCCCAATGTAGTAAGTGATTAATGTATTAAGTGAGACGATAACAAACTACTGCAAAATTACATTGCTATGCTGTAAAAATCTTCAAGCGAACTGATGTGCAACACTTAAAAATCAATAAAGATGAAAAAAACATGGTGCACCCAATCATAGAATAGTAAAGGCATCCATATAGAAACTTGCACCAGTGCACTCCAGCAAAAGCCTGTGTTTGTCTGTGCATAAAAGGAAGCCACTGAGTCTAAAACTTCAAACCTTAGAAGAGAAATGAAACAGAGGATATAACCCAAATGTTATATTTTACTGTTCTAGTGATTCCACCCCAAAATCTGTATGTCTGGCATTTTAGTGATTCTATCCCCCAAAATTTGTATGTATGGCATTTTATTTTTACAAATCCGGAAATGATTTGTAGGAATCCACCCTGCAGACGCAAGAATCTTGAGAATTTGGAAATACATTCTTCTATGCAAAGAAAGCTCTGGTACAGGCTAGTTCAAAATGTTACACAAAATACTCCACTTCTGAGACCAAGGGGTTAAAGGTGGCATAATGGTTAAAGTATTTACCTTACGGACACAAGGTGCATGGTTCGATTCTGACCTTTGAAAGGGAAGTTTGCTAAAATGGCCCACAAAAGCAGCTAGCCTTCTACTTAGCTATGAATCGACAAATCTATGACTATGTACTCTTTCAAGGATGGTGAAGTCTTGTGGAGATGAGCCCAAAAGACTAGAAAGCAGAAGTTTCATAAACAGTGCAAATAAACTGACCAGAGAAATGTTAAGATGAATATGAGTAATCCTGATAACACTATTCCCTACAAGAAAGAGTGGAAGGGCTTCTATTTCTCTTCTTCTCCAGGACCTACATCTGTACTTGTGTAAGTCCACTTTACTAAAGCATGAACTCAGACAAATGTCAATCCCCAAAAGAAATCAACATCAGAACTAATTATTTCTCTGAGGTGATCTTTCTCAGCAAATCTCCTGCAATTACTATGATATAATATATACTGGGAATATCTCTCATCCTATATCGGAAGAGCATATAACTGAGTTACAGATGAACTAAAGAGGAGGGGCCCTGTAGAGCTCAGCAAAGCATTTGACTTTGTCCAGACTGGTTGCTAAAAGGAAAAGGGGAAAGGTTGTGTGATGACCAAGACTGATAAGACTGGATAGTTGCATGGCTGAATGGTAGGACACAAAGGTTTCTGGTGGGAAAGTCAATGCCAGGAAATAGAAAATTAAATAGTGTAGTATCACAGTCATTTGTCCTGGGTCTAGTACTCTTCATTGCATTTATCTTGGATTTATCTGAAGGAGCAACAAACATGATCATCAACCTTGCTGAAGACACAAGTTGTTTTGTAGATGATGAAGGAACAGTCTAGGAAGGATTTGGAAAGACAGAACAAATGGGCAGAAGGATTCCAGTTGAGGTCTGCTGTAATAAAAAAATGCAAATTACTGCACTTAGCCCTGGTGTGATGTAAAAGCTGGTGGGAGTGGAAGTGATACTAAGAGTGAGAAAAGGATCTGGGGGTGTTGTTGACACCTCATCTGGGCTACTGGGAGCAGTGGGATATGTACTTGACATTGTACATTGGCCTGTACTTTGCTAGGCACTTACAACAGCTGGAGTGACCCCAAAGGTTCGTCAGAAAAAAAATACAAAGTGTTAACGTGTCCTATGCAGATAGACTAAACGTCCTATCTCTTGACTTGTCTCCTACTGACTATTAAGGGGTGACCTATGCCTGACCTACAAGGCACTCACAAATCCAGCTTGATGGAGCTACTACACATCTACAAGTCAAACAGCATGATGGTCATCTGATCCAGGGATCTAAAGTTAGTGATTCAAACAAAACATGCTGGAGAGACAGATAGGTGTCAAAGCTATTACCCCTTCTTTGGAACAGTCTTCCTATTCATGTTAAACACAGCCCTTCCTTTGCCCTCTAAAAATTCAGTTTGGATCAATGGCTGGGGAACTGCAAATTCACACTGGGATAGTGCCTATGTCCCTTATGGAAAGAGGTAATCTGTAAAATACTGAAGGCATATCCAAAAACCCATGTCATCTTCTTGCCCCTAGGGATCACATATTGGGTAAAATCAGGTTATACTGGTTAGGCTTGTAAGAGATCTTAAGCTGTTAGCCTAGTAATCCCCTATGAGTTTATGTACATCTGTTTGACTGTAAATTCCAAGAAAGGTATCATCCAAGACAACTTCTCCAAAGTGTCACTCCTGGACTGTTTTTGCCATTGTGTCAGCTCTACTACGAGATTATAATTACATAAAGTCATGTTTCTTTCTTGATCTGTGCTGTTCCTTTTTCTCAATCTTTATGTGAACATGGAATTATTTACTAATAAATATATATTTCCACCAAATAAGCAACCTGCACCACAAGATATATGTAGTAACTCCTTTAATATGAAGAATCAGCAGACTGTGTTTTCACCAAAAGTGGCTTTTCAATTCCATCTGCTAACATGTTCAAATCCTATTCCTAAACCTGCCATTTCTCTGATGTATCTGATCACATATTCGTGTATGTGCAGTTAATTTAAAGTAAGCACAGACAACCCAGAACTGTGTTATATATATCAAAAATAAGCATGCATTCTTGTGTAACTCAACCAGAGGCTGTAACCAATAAAAATATACATTTAAATATTCCCTCCTCAAACCATTTAAAAATTAGACAATCCTTTGGAGGCAAAAATAAACATTATTTTTAAATCCCTATTACTTATGTCATAAATTATAAACGTTCTTCTTTTCACTTGAGTATTACCTATGTGTTGTAAAAAAATCAATTATGTCATAGTAATTAACACATATATACATATGTGTGTGTGTGTAAGGGGCATGGAGATGAAGTGACCAACTGGAAAGGCTGCTGGAGGGCTAGCCCTCCTACAAAAAAATAATGTTTTACTGATTTTCCCTGAAATTTTACTAACATACATTTCTCAAAAATGTCTTGGGCTGTATGTACCCTGGCAAAAAATTAGACTTAGTTCTAGTACTGGATTCTTCAAAAAAAGTATGGAACACATTGAAAAAGGTTAGCAAGAAGGTAGGAATGGAGGGTTGGTAGAATGTTAAAGCACTTAAAAGATCAGAATAGATAGGCTTGTGTCATGTTCTACCACTAAGCACCTGCAATGTTATCTAATTTAATATGACACACTGGCATGAGATTCACATCGTAACATATCCACTAACTCCAGAACAAACTCCTACTACAAGTCAAGCAGAATAGCATCCTTGTGACCTTCGAGGTAAACCTAGAAAACTAGAAGTGCAGGGTCAAATTCTTCCCTGGCCAATCATGTGGCACCTTCCTTGAGGGCAAAGAAAACTTCTGAATATGGGTTACTGGCCAAGCCTATAATGTTCTGCAGACTGATTACCTAGTACTTACTTATGAACCTATGAAACTATAGGCATTTCCTTTTTTTTTTCTTTTTGTCGATTGCTGACCAGCCCCTTCTGTGACTGACCAGTGGGTGAGAGCTGGTCATAAGAGGCTGACCATCATTCAGGCAGCCTTCAACATCCGCACCCTGAAAGCCTGCATGAATGGAAGTTCTACAGTGCAGACATCTTTGAGCATGCAAGTTCCTATGCATATCCCATGCCTACTACAGTACAGACTTGCTCTTTGCTGGGTGCTCATACTTAACTTACATGCTACATGTACTGGAACACCCATCCCCTGCAGGAAGTCACTCTTAGTGGTCTTTGCTTCCATCCTCCTTAGAAAGTTCAAGTTCAAGTTGTACTGCTTATAATCACTTTACAACAAAAACATTGTTCAAAACAGCTAAAACAAGTAATATGACCAATTAAATAACCACAAATGTGAAATGATTTACGTGCAAATTCTTGATAAGCAAAACAATATAGACTGTGGGTAAAAGAAACAATGTTATACTGTAGTATACTAAAACACAGTGAATGATACAGAGTAATAATCAGCTCTGTCAAACAACAAGGAAACTATAACCATCATTCAAAGTCCAAACATAAAACAATGTCCCAACTTCTTCATCACTCAGTAAGGATGAGCTGCTGCCCTCTCCTTACCAAAACAAAGATATATTTTTAGTGGGCAAACTTACAAATGGGACACTGTATTCTCAACTGAGCATACAAGTTGAGTCCAAACATTTAGATGTCAACAAATTAAGCTCAGGAATCAAACACATTTGCAATACAAACTTACTATCTTAAACCGTTCTTAAACTGCTAAAAGAGAAACCAAGAGCAAGTTGATAGCTGTATCTCCTTTTCTCTGTCCTCCGTTCTTCTTTCTTCATAACCTAACAAACATTATTGCCATCTGACCCACAAACAGACTCCAAAAGGAATTGTAGATCCAAATTACTACAGCTAGTTCTTATACACAAACCCATTTCTCAGCACAAATTAATGTCTTCACTAAAGGCTCTCCTGCCCTGCCCCCTATTTCCTCCCGCTCCCACCACCTCTACATTTATAGTAATCATAGCCACACCCACAGCTCACCCTCACATCACCTCCACCAATCACAGCTCCTCAAGTCATATCACATTATACCACACCAACTTGCTCCACACAAAATACTCCCAATCACTCTCATTCCCACTAGGCATTTTTTACATCACCCATACTACTTCCCCATCCACATATAGTGCAATCCTATAATTCCTATTCAGACCCCCCACCTAGAAACTACTTAAACTTTATAACCATGACTATCACACAACTAAGTCTAGTCTGTCTTCTCATAATTCTTTACAACACCACAAGTTATCACTCTAGCAATATCCCTAATCTTAGTAGCACAACACTGCATTATACACTCTCGTATACAGACACCACACATTATAATATTATCTGCCCACAGTTATTCAAGAACTACATAACGGACAAATTCAGAACTAAACACATATGCTCTCATTCGTACTCCAAAAAAAAGTACAGTTTTGTACCTACCATAAATGTAGATGTTCGAGGATCCCCATCCCAAAGCAGAGGTAAGGGGGCTGGCAAATCATAAAGAAGCAGGAGCTGACAACATGCATGCCAAAAAAACTGCTGTAAAACCAGCCCTAGACTTAGAGATAGGAGGGGGGAAGGTGATAATGCTTAGATGCACTGAACTCTGAACTCTGCTTAGCAAAATATCCGAGCAGATGACCATCCTTCTGAGATAACAGATGAGGAATCAGAGGTAGGGCCATGGAGAGGCTTCCTTACAGACTCCGTAGGTAGTGGGTACCAGTGCTGCGGCCAATCTGGAGCTAGCTAATCAAATCATGGCTGGTCTGTCTTGTCTTTTAATAGTACCTTGGAAAGAAGAGGTAGGGAAAGGGAAGGCATACACACATTTTTTCCAACTGAAAGACAGAGCATCCACACAGCCATGCTGTGTGATGAAAGCCCTTTTGTGCAATACTGTGGCAGCTGGTGGTTTAGTGGAAGCGAACAGATCTATGTCTGATGGAGTCACTTGTTGCTGTACATTTTCACAATTTGAAATACATGAAGATCCAGTTTCTTATTTGTCTGGGATAATACATTGTCTGCTGAACACATCTGCTAAGGAGTTCACCTTACAAAAAGAAACCTTGCCTGAAGAGTTAGTTGTGTCAAGCTTGGTCTCCCATAAAATCATTGCTTGCCATAGTAGAGGATAGTTTGTTGATGTGTGATGTGCTTGTTGATGTACCACATGACAGTTGTGTTGTCTGTTAGAATCAAAACACCTGAAAAAGAAAAAGTAAACTTGATTAAGCATTAATGCAAACTGGACTGATATGTATCTCCTGTAGATATTGTATTCTGTTGTCTTGTATCCACTCTCAATTTTTCCATAGATGAGCTTTTGAGATACCATTGTAGCTCCTCATATGCAGTTTGGCATTGGAAGCACCAGAATACAAGAGATGCCATGAACCTAGTATGCTGACTGTCTGTGCAGTCAGCCACATCACGGATAGATAGGATGATTGATGGAGAGTAAAGTGACTCTTTCTTTGTCCGGGTTAAAAAGGCCATCTGCATCTGGGCTTGCTGTATCACACCTCACAAAACATGTCTTCAGAGAGGGTACTAGACTGAACTTATTTTACTTCACAGAATAACCCAGGCATCTTAGCACAGGCATATAACATATTCAGATGCTGTAGAAGGTCTTCCTTTCTGAGCCAGAATCATTTCTTCGTCCAAGAAAGGGAGATCAAGAAATTCTGATAGATTTGAAGCTAGTCCCGAAGCCAGAACCTTTGTGAATACTCTGGGGCTGAGTAGATAAGCCAAAGGGCAATGAGAGAACTGATAATGAGAATTGGAGCTCTCATAAACCGCTGATACTTCCTGCAACTTAGCCTTATAGGCACATGAAGGTAAGCTTCCTGAAGGGGCCGAAAGCTTCATTGAGATCTCTGCAGCAGAGGTAAAAGCTGCTTGTAACGTCAACATCTTGAACCCAGGAATGTCCAGAAAAGTGTTGAGGAGAGAGTCAAAAAAGTGGTAGAGAGTTCCCCCTTTGGTACTAGGAACAGGGCGTGTTCCCCTTCTTTAGTACCTGATACAGGGACACCCCGAGGAGGCCTGTACAGCATCAAAACCACATTGCAAAGAATGCTTACCCACTTGTTCAGAGACACATGAACCAAATCCAGCAACTCTTTACACTCAATACCTTCCGCCAAAGCATCCACCTTAGATTTTAATTGTGAAAGGATAATTCTGATATTCTAGCATTTGATGCTGTGAATTAACAATCTCATGGCTAGAGGGCTAGAAGAAGTGACTTTCTTTCCCACCCATCCAAATATCCAGCCCTTATGCCAGGGAACAGGATTTTTTAACATTTTTAGCTTCACAAGCTTTTTAACCTTTTTAGGCCCTTCCTTAAACAAATACTTATGAGCTTCGCAATTAAATAAATACCTATCAGCTTGAGGGCACCCTGTACCTAGCAGGCTTAGGGGGTTCAGGGAGGCTCTGGGTCTCAAACCACATTCAACACAGGACACAATACTTTCTCACACTCCTCACCAAACTCCAGCATCTGTATAACCATTTTAACTCCAGGCTCACCATAAGTGGGGATATCCACCCCAACCCAGGCCCAAATCCATCCTGTCCAACACAAACTGCTCCAACACAAATGTCAGAACATAACACCCCCACTTTCTTCATCCCTGAGCAAAACCAACCATCTTTTAATGCTAAATATTAATATTAGAAGTATCAAAAATAAAATACCTGAACTCCAGGCCACAATAGCACACTACTCCCCAGACACAGTTGCTTTAACAGAAACCTGGCTAAATAAAAACATAGCTAACTCAGAAGTTCTCCCTACCGGCTACAATATCATTAGAGAAGACAGACCACTTCATAAAGGGGGTGGAACTGCCTTACTGTACAAGTCCAACTTAACTGTCCATCAATTACCAAACTCCTACCCCTCCCCCAATAAATGGGACATACTTATCTCACAACTTCTACTTCACCCTAAAAAGGTCATCACCACAATTGTGATCTATATTCCACCTGGTAATACACCTGCTAGCCTTGAAGACTTCTTAACCTGGTATTCTTCCACATACTCACAAGAAACCCTTATTCTGGGGGACTTCAACCTAGATTGGTTCACCTGTGTATCAGAACCACCAAGTAATCTAATAAATCTCCATGGCTACCAGCAGCTAGTCCAAATTCCAACTAGATGTGATAAAAAATCTAAAAGGGAATCCATCCTTGACTGGGTCCTAACTAACAACCCCACATTGTTCCCTCACACAGGCAGTCTCCCAGACACCTTAAGTGACCACAGCATAATATACTTTATACGTAGTAGAACAAGCATATGCAAAACCACTAACTATATATCCACTAGAAACACAAAAAAATTATCTCCTGAGGTTCTCAACACTTTACTCTGTAACTGTGACTGGACCCCCCTAAAAACCCTCCCACTTGACCAGACTGTAGCATATTTCGACAAAACATTTCTACAACACCTAGACACTGTCGCTCCATTGCGCAAAATCAAGGTTAGAACCTCTAGAAACCCCTGGCTCAGTAAAGAAACCAAACAAATCCTCAAGTCCAGAGACACTGCCTGGCTTTACTATCAAAAAAACAAAGAAACACAAAGCCTAACTAAGTACCAAGCACTGCGCAACCGTGCAAAAAAATGCATTAGGCTGGACAAAAAATCCTTTAACATAACATTACAAACTAAATACCAACACAACCCGCAAAAATTTTAGAAAAATGTAAACCAGCTACTAAAATCCACCCAAAAGGCTACCCCCAAACCAACCACCCCTGACACTAAAGTTCCCATCGAAACACAATTCAACTCCCACTTTGTGAACTCAAGTCTGTCCTTAGTATCACAGGACAGTTCCTTCCTCACTATCCCCCAACACAAATAACACTAATACAAGCTTTACCCTAAAACCGTTTCCACCACTTCTATCAAAAGCATGCTCTCCAAACTAAAAACCTCATCAACAGCAGCCGACCTACTCCCCAGCTATTTCTTGAAACTCACAGCAGATGCTACTGCTATCCCAGTCTCCATTCTCATAAACAGATCAATTGTTGAAAACTATGTGCCCAAACTCTAGAAAATATCCTATGTTACACCCATACATAAAGGCGGGACCTCCACTGAACTTAATGACTACAGACCCATTGCTTTACTCTCCCCCCTGGCCAAAATCCTAGAAAAATGCATCCATACCCAGATGCTAAACTATCTCCTAGACAGCAACATCCTGTCACCTACTCAGCATGGTTTCAGACCTGCCCATAGTATCTCTACAGCTCTCCTCTGCTTCACAGACACAGTAAACCATCTCAAAAATGAAGGCCTACAAGTGTCAACTCTTTTTTTGGATATGTCCAAAGCATTTGACACAGTCTCACACCAAATCCTGCTAAACAAACTAAACCAATATCATCTATCAAATTCCACTCTTACCTGGTTCCAAAGCTACTTAACTGACAGGTACCAAGCTGTGAAATGGGAAAATTCTCTCTCTCCTCAGCTGCCCATAAATATAGGAGTCCCACAGGGTTCTATCTTAGGACCACTACTATTCACAGTCTTCACAAATGACCTCCATACCTCCACACAGCATGCATCTATAATTCGGTATGCAGATGACACTACCTTAATCTGTGCTGCTCAAAACATTCCCATCCTCCTGCAAACAACTCAACTAGCATTCTCTGACATTGAAAACTACCTTACCAAGCCCGACTTATCCTCAATCCAAATAAAACTCAGCTTATGATTATAACCAGTTCTAACAAAAACACTAACAGACAATTCACTATCTACTCCACAAATGCTACTCCAATTGCTCCAGTGACACAGGCTAAGTTATTGGGAATAACCATAGACTCCCACCTAAAATTTGATAGTCATCTCAACCTAACTATTAAAAAAGTACATGCCAAACTGGGGTCACTCTACCGTATCAAACCGTTTCTTACCAACAACACAAGATCAGCCATTGCTCGCTCCCAACTTCTATCCACCCTACTCTATGCCTCACTCATTCTGACTAATCTCAACAAAACTGAACTAAGCAAAATGGAAGCCTGCTATAACAGAATTGCCCGCTTTGCTGAAAATTGCTCATATAGAACTCATCACTGTACTGCTTTAAGACAGCTCCACTGGCTTGAACTGCCCAACCTCCTAACCTACAATCAGCTCTGCCTCTGTCATTCTATCTATTACCTGCCCAATAAGTGTCCTGCTCTCACAAACCTAGTACAACATCACACAGCCAAAAGGCCTCTTAGATCATCAAGCAAACTACTACTAGAAGTCACCAGCAGCTACAATAGCTTTGGAGATGCACTATATAGTAGTTCAGTGGCTAAAAAATGGAACTCTGTCCCTACTAGCATTCAAAACACATCATCCAAAGCCTCCTTTAAAGGCCTCATCAGGCAACATCTCAAGCAAAGTTGGCAGTGCCATGATTGCTCCCCAGGCTAGTGAAAGTAGATAACATATACATACAAAATCTAGAGCACTTGATAATAGTTTTCATTCTTACTCACAAACACTGGCTAATCTACAATGTATGTACTGTACCTGTGTACTATGTATGTATTCTACCTATGTTCCAAATTTCAGCTGTACACCACAAATCTATTAATTACCTTTATTTTTAAATTAATTTTTATTGCTTGTTCTCTTTATTGTAACTGTTGATGTGCCGCATACCACTGTAAAAACATATCTCTTGTAATTTGTGTGTATACTGATCATGTCTAAATAACTAAATGTATCTGTAATTTTTCTTTGTGGAGCTTTTCTCCCTGGGCCTCTGCTGAAAAAGGGCCTTTTCAGCTCAGTCAAACACCCCCGGTTAACAAATGTAAAATAAATAAATACAACTGAAACATCACATTAGGGACACAGTTGCAGCACCAATCCCCATCCATGAACAACCATAGTCAAATTTATTGTGAAAATAACAGACTGACTAAGAAAAGCAAAAATTTTAAGGTAAATCCCATTAAATGAACAACAAAATATAGGATTCTCCATGGTCTGTCAGCCACCTGCTGTCATTTCTGAAAGCATCACTACGTACTCACTTAGGAAGGATACGCTGGCATCATAAACTCACTCTTGCCATGTTCTTCTGGCTCCTGCAACACCTGGATCTCCAAACAGTCAGGTAATCTGGGTAGTATTCTGAATGGCATGTGGATTTCTTTAAAGGTTTCTGGTTTTCTCTTCTAGTTTTCCATTCCCCCAGTTGCAATATATTCAGTGTGTTAACTTATCTTAGCTGATAGCTAACTTACAAACTATTAATCATTCTTTGTGCTTATCATGTACATTGTCCATTATCACCTTCCTTCCCCATTTTTCATGTGATCTCCCTCCATTCATGCCAGTTATTTTCTTCATAAGTTCACTTTCTTCCATTTGTCTATAATCCTGGTCCCTCTTTCCCCTTTTCAACCTTGTCAATTAAATATAATATTCAGCCTCCTCCTACTCAGCAGTTAATTAGTTTATTTCTCCCTTCTCCAGCTATTACCAAATTCTGTTTTATTACATCTCTTCTCATACAGAGCGTACCTTTTTTGTATGACCTACCATTTTGCCAGCCACATCCTTGGTTTACATGGCAAACACCTGTCGTCATCATCATCATCATCCTTCCATACCTTAAAATCAGTCATTGCTGCCCCTCTTCCATGTACATTTTGTGCCATCATTCCCCTCACTATTCCTGCTATCAGATTAGTAGCAAAACAGGAGTAAGATGCCACTCAAACAAGTCCTAACAAATCCAAGGTTAGTACGGCTCTGGGGTTTCCCTGTACTGGTTTACAAGGTTAATGAGTTTCAGTGTTTTAAAACTTAGCTAACTTTGGCATAATAAAAAACAATATCAGGTTTAGGAAATATTGATTCCATTGTCCACTTCTGCATTGCCTGTTACTAAACATTGTGGGGGATAGATACCCAAACACTGACCCTCCTGGAATGTTCAATTATTTTCTTTTTCTGGGTAGTAGTACACATCTATTCCCCAACTACTATACTCACCTTTGGATACTCCCTGGTCAAAGATTGCTGAATTAAAAACTATATACGTAAATGCAAGACAATGTGGGAAAAATAAAAAGGCAAGAAAGTGCAGTTATGTAAATTGCACTTATCCATAACAGAAGATGTTCAAATTCCTAATGCTGCAGTAGCCTTTAGGCTAGCATTTATATCACGTTATCGAAAGATGAAAATAGCAAATGTTATTTCATTGGCCCCAAAACATCTAAACATGAAAATATCGAACATTCAGATTAGCGATTTTTTTCCCATGGAAAAAATTTGCTACTCCGAAACACATACACACAACAAAAGCATATAAAACAAACAGCAACCACACACATACACTTAAATTCCTACATCTAACGGTACACTAAACTAAACATACACTACTATCTACCCACTTACCTTAACCCAAACCCTAACCCTAAGGTCCGTCACTATCGCACACTCACCTAACCCACGCCCTAACCCTAACTCACTTAAACCGCCCCTAACCCTAAAGTCTGTCAATATCACACACACACCTAACCCACACCCTAACCCTAACTCACTTAACCTGCCCCTAACCCTAACATACAAACAATCGTACACTTACCTGAACCCAACCCATAACTTTCCACCACACCGCTAAGAATAGCGAAGCCACAGAAACGACTAACCAAATTCTTTCCCGAGAAAATAATTCGCTGTTCTGCAGCTTTGCTATTCTTAACATTTGCTGAATAGTGTTCTATATCAGAACATTCAAAGTTTTAGTACTTTGATGTTCTGATATAGACCCTTTAGGCTATATGGGTTGTGTCCTACCCAGGATACAACAACCAGCCAGCTTCTGAAATCTCTGGCACCCTCCCAAACATTCACTGACTGCTGATTGGTAAGCCTTGTGGAGGGAAATCAGCACAGACTGAAACTTTCTTCACACATACTCTTCCTGAACTCCTAAAAGATATATCCATGTCTATATATATATATATATATATATATATATATATATATATATATATATATATATATATATATATCCCAACAACTAACTCTGCACAGCAGTAGTGGGGAGGAGAGTAGGCACAGCTACTGTAGCAGTGAGGAATCTGGGCACCTACTCTTATGGGTAAGTGCAACTTACACAACTGTACTATGTTCATCATTCCCACTGCTACAGTAGCCTTTAGGTTATATGGGTTGATTACTAAAGCGTACCCAACATGGGAAGAGGAACGATATGGATCCAGAAGCCCATGGAGAAAGGTCTTAGCAAAATCTGTTGTGATCTAGAAAAACTATCCAGTTTGTAATGCTTTGCAAAGATATATTCAGAGACCATGGAGCCACCTCTAGAATACTTACAGTCATCTCCTTTGCAATATGCCTTCAAAGAAGCCAAGGCTCTAGTAGAATGAGACTTTATAATGCCTGAAACTGGTTTACCATGGTAAGAATAACAAAAGGGAATAGCTGAGGACAACCATCTGGACTGTGTTTTGACATGGGTTGTCCTTTCTTTCTCTCAACATTAGAAACAAATAGCTGCTCTGCATTTCTAAAGGACTTAATTCATTCAAGACTGCAGCTGAGCTGCCTTTGCACATTGAGAGGATGTAGAATCCTTTCTCCCTGGTTCTGAGGATCCAGATGGAACACTGGGAGACTGATGACATGATTAAAAGTAAACTCTGAAAGAACACTGGACAAGCACAAAAGATTTGTTCTTAAAGTGGTACTTTCTCTAAGGAAGACCAGACAGCGCACACCCACCATGACAGTTTGCAACTCAGATACTCTTCTTGCAAATGTCAGAGTAATGAAAAGAACAGTTTTCCGTGTAATGAACCTTAAGTCTGAATGAAAAGCAGGTTCAAATGAAGCATGGTTAACTTTTCTAACACAAAATTAAGATGTCAAAAAGGAGCCGGCTATACATTAGGAGGTCTCAGGTGTAAAACTCCCATCAGAAACTGTTTCACAAAAACAGAAAAAAAGTGGAGGATCCATGTGTAGACATGCAGAAATGTCTGTAAGATGTACCTTGAAAGAAGAATAAAAGAGGCCAGAGGATAGTAACTCTCACAAACATTTCAGCAACAGTGGTACATAATCCCTGATGGGACCCTGGTTATTGGCTAAGCACCAACTAGAAAAACTTTTCCACTTGTCAATATAAAATTTCCTTGAAGCAAGTTTTCTTGCCTCCTTCAGTACCTGCTACACACCCACAGGAAAGAGGTATCCAAAAGGAATAACATTCAAATCACCCAGTCAGTTTGTGAAACATGTTTGAAACTGGAATATATCAAACTCTCCTGTGTGGTGTGAGTTGGTCCATTCCATTTTGTATGGAAACCGGTAACTAATTTCATATGAAGGGAGAACCAATATTGCCTGAGACAGAAGGGGGTCACTACAATGATCTTTGGGAGTCCTCCTGAATTTTCAGAATTACTCTGGATGTCAGTGAAAAGGGTGGAAATTCATAAAGGAATGCTTTTTAGCTTTGAGAAAGTAAAAGTATCTGTTCTTGGGCTTGTTTGCAAGGAGTCTTGGAGCAGAATTTGTTCAGAGTACTGTTTTGAAAGAAAACAAAGAAATCTGCTTGAGGCATTTTCCACAACTGGATTAATTCATGGAAGACTCCATCATCCAATTCCCATTCCTGAGGGCTGTCCTGGTCCTGTGAAACTTGCCTGTCACTACGATTTGCTATGACAACATGTAAGATGCTTGAAGGGTTAAGGAGTGCTGAAATGCTACCTCCCAAGCCATTACACCCAGCCTACACAGAGGGTATGACCTGGTGTCCCCTCACTTTATGTACCACATCACTGTGGCATTGAGTGTAATTATGTGATGAGGTTCCATGGACCATAGATGATGAAGAGATTTTAAGGCATTGATCACAGCTAACATTTCTTTGACAGTGATGTGTTTTAGTCTGTCTGAGAAGATCCACAGGCCTTTCACATTTACCCCCATATAAACTGCCTCTCAAGCAAAATATAAGGCATCTGTAGTTAAAGATTGGATTAAAGATAGAGGAGAAAAGGAAAGACCTAGGTTTGCTTCTATCTGTAGTCGCCACCACTGCAGTTCCTTTCTGACATAGCCAAAAATTGAAATTTGAAATCATAGAAGATGCAAATGCTGGAGTCATGTGTTTTTTTAGAAACCACTGATTCTTTCTCATGTGTAAATTGGCATGAAAACTCATAAGAATAATAGAGGCCATAAACTCCAGGATCCTGGGATACTCTCTGGCTGAAGTCTGACTGATTTGAGAAGAGAGGCATCTATAAGACAGCCCAGAAAGGCAATAATGTGTGACTGAGTTAAGTAGGATTTCTGAAGATTTATTTGTAACCCTACATTAGTAAGAAGCGAAGAATCCCATTGCAATGACTATTGACTGACATCTGGGAAAAGACTGCAAAAATGACTAGTTGTCTAAATAAGAAAATATGTGAATGCCATTCAGTCTGCAGTGAACTATGACTAGAGCCACACACATACAAGGCCATGTCAAACCCAGAGCTGTTGGACATGCTACATTTAAAGAAATCCCAATCCCTCAGACAGACACGCTCCAGGGATCTAAACCTTGTCATCAGAATGAACAAAACATGCTGGAGGGATAGGTTCCTGACCCAGAGACTCCCCAGACTCTGGAACAGACTGCCCATACATGTCAAGCAGAGCACCTCTTTGGCCCTCTTCAAAAGGAACCTTGATGATTGGATGGGAGATAGGAAATTCACTTTGGGGATCACGTCAGTCACCCTGCTAGACAGTGGTCCAGGGAAGTAAATACTGTGGGAAGAAATAGCCAGAGAATTGTTATGGCTAGGCTTGTATAGGCTCTAGGGCCAATAGCCTAGTACCAACCTATGAACATTGTAACCATCTAAAGAACTGATAACGTGGCCCAGACACAGAACATCTAAGAAATTTCGTGCTAGGGTGAATGACAGGAGCAACTGTCCCAGGAGAAAGGGTTGGGGCGTGATCAGCTGAGTCAGAGCTCTCATTAATGAAATACTGGCTTTTAAAACTGGTATTCATTTACGATCAAACGTGCACTGTAGCACTCTGTGCATGCAGGGCATAAACTGTAGTAAACTGTTTGCTACAAGTTAAAAAAATACAATTTTTTTTAAATAAAATATGTGTAAGGAGTGCAAGGGGCAGGGCACATAAATGGTACCTGAATGGCTGGAGAAGGAAGGAAGGAAGGTGGAATGCCAGTAAAAGGAACAGCCATTTTTTTTTCTCTTCAGTTGAATAGCTGAGAGAGATGGCTCTGGTACTTGGTACCAGTCCAGGCCACTGCTTTAACCAGCTCTGCTTCTGACAATATGCATCATTTAGATCTAATGTTATCCAAAAATTTCCTTGGGGAATGAGAGGTAACAAACTCTGAAGAGTCAACAACTTAAATTTTGATATGTTCACATACAGATTTAGAAAGGAAAGATCTGGAACTGGTGTCCAAGAAGACTCTTTCTTTGGTGCCCAAAATATTCTAGAATAGAAGCCTTTGCCCCTTTGATTTAATGCCAACAGTTCTATGACTGCTAGGGTGAGTAAGTGCTGAAAAAAACTGTTGCCATTTGTATCCAGTGCCAACTATATCCATCCTGAACCACCATTACCCTAGAGTTTGAAACAACCTGTTGCCAAGTGGGAATGTACAGACCCAGTTTCTGGGACAGATTTTAAGAAATATGGGCAGGAAAGTGCAGAATAGGAAGAGATCTAGGACTCCATTGAAAATGGGTTCTTCTTGGCCCAATAGACCATCCTGACAAACCAACTGCAAATAAATAAATAAATAAAAGAATGTTGATATAGTCACACTGAAGAATTAGACTGTCCCTTTTTAGAAAAGGATCCTTGTGACTTGTAGTACTTGTGTAGGTAAGTTTTTGTTTTGTTTTTTTTTACATGTTCGAAATTTCAAAAGTCGAACATATTGTCTTGTCCATATGGGTTTCAGCTTTCTGAAATTTCGATCATGTATAGTAGACCCATACAAACACATCAGGATGTATAGCAGGGACACTGAACTTAAACAAACTGTCTAACTAACTGACTACATACTTGCATGCTCTCACTCTGGCTGCTCACTCAAAATGGCACTCTTGCTTGCACATGCTCAGTACTTATATGTATGTGCTGGCTCACTGGAAAGCTTCTTAAAGGTACATCACACACACTGATCTACATCCTCCCTCTTTACTAAGCTGTCTCATATAAGCAATGACATGTCAATAGGCATGCAATTTATACAGACAGTAATAAAGAAAACAACAGTCATGTCCTGGTTGCCATGTATCTGGAACTAGGTTTCGAGATGTGACCTGATCTTGTGACATAATAGTTAGGACTGGGTTTAGCAACAGGGACAGTGACTGGGGAATGTTCTGCTTGTGCACTCTCAGGTTTGCTCTCAGGAATGGGGTTTGCTGACGGAATGTTCTCTGGAACAGGAACATTGGACAAGTCACTCTGAGAACATCTTTGTCAAAGGAAAGATGCTGTAACACTGGCTTCCAGTTTCTTCTGAATTTCATTCCTTGTGATTCCACAATGTACGATCTCAGCTCTTGACACAAACTTTTCACAAATCTGATACAATCAAAAGTTTTTGACATATACATCCTCACTATCTCCCCTTTTTTCGATGACCTGAGCAGCTTGCTGGTATTATCATAATAAGACTACTGGCACAAATGCTTTTACTGCTTTATTGTTTTTACCCCATGGAACCAATAAATTACTACTGATTGGTAATGTGGTTCTGGTTTGTCTCGACATAAGTCTCTGGGCAGGTGAACCAAGATGATTATCATGAGGAATGTTTATGAGATTTAACAAGTTGAAAAAAACATTGGTATTGTCAAGTCTGGATTTCTGTAACAACTGTTTTGCACTTTGAACTGTACATTCAGCCAAGCTGTTTGACTGAGGGTATTCAGAACTACTCGTAACAAGAACAAAGTCCTACTGCTGACTTGTAAACTGTGCATCATTGTCAGAAATAACTCTGTGTGGACTACCATGAACATAAAAATGACGCTTCATCTTAGTAATGACAGTACTGGAAGTTAAGCTGGGAAGCAGGTAAATCTCAAACCGATTTGAATAAGAGCCTACTAACACCAAGTAATGTTGACCATTCCACTCAAAGATATCTGTGGCTACTGTCAACCAAGGTATTTCAGAAATCTGGCTTAAATGAAGTGTTCTTTTTGTTGATGCAGTTTACTACTATTACAAACAGAACAAGATAAGGGTAAAAGTTCTCGATGCATAGGCTACTGGTCTAGCCTCTTGAAGAATGACTGCACCTAAACCAAATTTAAAAGCATCACAGAAAACAGTAACTGGTTTGTGAACATCATAGTAGTTGAGAGTTGGTGGGTTGGCAATTTGCTGCTTCAGGACATCAAATACTGTTTGGTGCTGCTCTGACCATGACCAAATTACATTTTTGTATGTCAGCTCCCTTAGCTTTGCTGAAAGTTGGCTTAAATCTGGAATGAACTTGCCTAGATAGTTGATCATGCCAAGATAATGTTATAGAGCTTGGACAGTGTCCAGAACTGGCATCTCAAGAATTGCTGTTTGCTTGGAAGGATCTGGCCATAAGCCTGAACTTCGTAACAAATGACTAACATAAGTAACTTCTCATAGCCTGAATTTGCACTTCTGAGGATTCAGCTTAAGATTCACTTCACATGCTCTTTCCAGAACTTTCTGGAGGTTTCTGTCATGTTCAACTTCACCATTGTCTCCTACTAGAATATCATCTACTATAATAGCACACGGATAGCCTGAAAAAAATGCTCCATTGCAATGTGAAAGACTTCACTGGTAGAATTTATTCCAAATGGCATTCTCAGAAATCTGTGTCTTCTAAATGGCAAAACAAATGTAGTTAACAATGAAGATTTTCTGTCAAGCAAAATTTGCGAAATTGAATTCTTTGCATCTAAGACAGAAAAAACAGTGGCATTTGGCATGAGGGCAGCAACCTCTTGACTGTGTGCATTGGATGATGAGGTCTTTTTAATGCTTTGTTCATATCTCTTGGATCAGTACATATTCTGATATCATCTGAGCTTTTCATATCAGCTGCCACCATGGAGAATACCCATTCAGTAGGTTCTTCTACTGGACAAATTACTCCTAGCTGCACCATTCTATCTAAATTAGCTTTGACTCTGTTCAGCATAGCTACTGGAACTTTCCATGCTAGTCTGATAACTGGGCTGACCTCTGTGTCTAACTTCATGGAGTACACAACTGATAGCTTGCCTAGTTTGTCTGCAAAATATCAGCATATTCAGAAAAAAACATAGCTTTAGTGAAATTTGAGCTATTGTCATGCAGGCTTACAAGGTGAACTTCTTTATTAAGTGAAAGCAGTCTCAATTTCAAACTGTCTCTGTGGCCTAATAATGACTGCACATGTCTCTTTATTACATAAAATTGCAAGTCATAGCTTTTCCCAGAAGAGTAACATGAAAGAACTACTGAGCCTTCAGTCTGAATCTCTTCACCACCATAAGCAACAAGCTTCACAGACTTTGTCAAATCAAGTTGTTCTGCAGCTTTTACTGTCATAAACATTTCTGTTGACATAACATCACACTTTGAGCCAGTATCTACTTTGAGCTCTACAGGACTCCCATTAATCCAAACAGTACAAAAAATTTTGTTCTTTGCTGACAAATCTACTGCATTGACTGTTTCACCAAGCACAGACAATATAAAAATTAGGGTCACAGCTCTTTAATTTATCAACTTGCCTCTTGGAATGCCCTCTTTTAATAAAAGAATGTGCTTTATTTGATTTACAAAATCTTTTGAAATGATTCCACTTATTCCATATGAAGCTGAATTTGTCTATTACCCAGTTTCAGCGGAACCTAGATTAGTGGATGGGGAATAGAAAATTTGCACCAGGCCTGGCACCCCTGTCCCTTATGGACAGAGGTAGTTTATGAATGCCTGGCCCGCAGTGTCCTATTTGGATAAAGGACATCATTATTCTTTTGGGAAATCTTGATTAGGCTTTGAAAGCCCCAGGTCATTAGCCTAGTAACAATCTATAAATCTGTAAATCTTCAAATGAACATTGTTAAACATTTTGTTTTTTCTTTACAGGTCTGGATAAAGACCGACTCAGAGAAGGCACTGTTACCCCATCTTGAGGTCTCTTTCTCCAGTTACACCAATCAACACCTCTCGAAGTATTTCCCTAAATCAGAAGAAATGGTTCTTCCATGCCTGGATCACACACCGGAACAGCCAAAGATCACATGACTAACCCCCAGTTCACGATGGCTGAAAAGGACTAAATCAGAGGAACCCAGAGAAGTAAGTGAGTGGACTGAGGAATGAATAAAGCCTACTACAGATTCACTCACCATTTGCTGAGGTGTTGACTGAGCTTGCAGTGCCAACTAGGGCTCTATAAGTTGTTTGTTTCTTTCTAGTAACAAAAATGGCAGGTACTTTGTCACACTGTGTACATAAGCACTAACATACTTCAGATAATCCATATCAGTATAAAACAGTTCCTGACACTAAACATTCCATTAAATAACACAAAGTTTATATAAACAGCACATTTTCTCATCAAAATAGCCTCCAAAATAGCTTAGAGATAAAAATAGTAGTCCCTGACAGTAAATTTCTGCTACTAGAAAGAATACCATTTGTTATAGGAGAAATGCAGCTATAAAAGTCCTGTATAAAAATAACATTTTTATAAGGGCAATATGCTGTGTGGAAAGGTTCTTCACTGGGGACTTATCTGCCAGAAATGAAAAGGCTGTTTCCCTGTGAAACCTTTAAGCTGCTTCTTTATGAGGCAGGCAGCAACAAAGTACTGAAGAAAGCTTCACTCTGACTACTGATTTCCCTCCACAGGACTGACCAATCAGTAGTCAGAGTGAAGGAGTGGGAAGAAGCCAGAGCTTTGGAAACTGCCAGGTTGTTGTGTCCTCGGCAGGATACAACCCATATAGCCTAAAGGCTAGTACAAAAGTGAAAATGATGAACATTGTACATGTTTTATACAGCTATATAATCCAGATATAAAACTATGTATTATTGAAACTTGACTTAAAAAACACACCAAAAGCAGGGAAGTTAATCTTCCAGGATATAATTTGTTCATTCAGGACAGATTTCATAAAAGAACTTGGAGAGTTGCCATTTTACCAGAAAACTGCATGAATTGCTCCCCCTTCTTGGCAACCAATGCTTGAAAGAACAGGGTTCAACTATAGTAAATACTCCACTCATTCCCATTAAATATATCAACAAGGTAGATTTTTCATTTCTCCTGCACAGTGCAGACATTTTGGCCTGCTTGAAAATATATTTGCCTTAACTGTTGACAATGCTAAGTCCAAGGTCCACACCTCAGTGACTTTAACTAGGACAAGTCCAATTTCCCACTTGATCATATACAGCTATGTCAGTTAATCTAATTAAACACTGTTCCACCTCATACAGATAGGTGGATGGGTAAAGAGACCATTATTAACTGGGTCCTCACTTCACACCCACAGAATATAAACCATGAGCCAACATCATGCTACCGTTGCCATTCAGTCACAAAGTGCAGCTGAGCCCACACAAGGATATATTAGAGTCAGAGCCTAAACATCATCATGAATCAGAAGAGTTACCATATCACATAAGACATTATCTGGAAGATCATTGATTCTATCTTATCACATTTGAAGCAAATAATTATTTTGTTAAGGCTCTCCAAGCCATACTTGTTAGCCTAGCTCCTCTAAAATCCCTTAGGGGTAAACATGCCATACCACCCTAAATGTATGAGTCTTTAAAAATCCTAACAATTTTCAAGGATAGACTATGGGTCCAATATTGAATGTCCAGATTAAATAACCTATCTAGACATGACAGAGTTCCCTGGAATCAAAATAAAAATGCTATAAAGTGGCAGAAATATAATTACTTGTTTCTCCTCGTAAGGTACTCATTTATCACCCAAAACATTCTGCAAAGGGAAAGCGACCTATTATACCATGGCAAATGTTCTACCTATCATCACTTCCTGAAGAGCATGACAGTAACATTTGCTGAGACTTTAAAACACTATTCCAAGCTTGCTGTCTCTTCCCAAAGAATCAATATAATTCTGTCTCAAGTGACATACCAATTATTCCATAACCAAACATTAGGTTAAGTGAAACTTGCCTATGCCTCGTGAGAAAACTGCTGCCTAAAGCAAAAGAGACAGGATCAGAAGGTCCAGATGTCATCTCACCCAAATGTATTAAATGCATGCCCTACCCTAGAGCCATTCAACTTAAGTACTTCACCAACAGTTGCACCAAAGAAGGCTTTCCCCTTCTGCTGCAGAAGATTATCTTCCAGATTCTACTGGACAGGAGAGTGGTCTTTGGTAGAAACATGCAACTATAAGTTCATCACTATACTGAATACCTTAGCTAAGATTCTGGAATGGCTGGTACATCTCTGCTCTCCCAGTAAGTTGACTGCAACAATATACTCAGCCCATGTCATTGTGGATTCAAAACTGCCTACTTAATCAGACCTGGTGTCATACTTTCATTTAGTGTATCTGAAACACTCTTAACAATAGGAAGGCTTGAACCTGCCCCTTTCCTTGAGTTATCCAAGGCTGTCTACACTATTAGCAACAAATGTTTCATAACAAGACTTGCCAAGCTACGATTAAATAGTAGCACCTTCAGAAGGATCTTTAACTACTTGGACACATAAAAATACAAAGTTATGTGGTCATCAGCCTACTCCGCTAAATTCATTGTTGACAAATAAGTATCACAGAGGTCAATTATTAGCCCACAGCTTTTAAGTATTTATGCTATGTCTTTGTCCTTACAAAGTTTGGACCTGAAAGCAGTCAAGCAAACTGATGACAGAACACTACCACACAGAACAAGTCTCCTTTAATAGCTCAGAACAAGCATTAAAAGGGATTCTCAAAACTTAAACACAGATTTAAAAACTATTCCATCTTATTAAACACCAACAAAACCAAACCGATGCTCTTCTGCAGTAGCAATTATTGCAAAGGTCATTCATCAGACCTTGTCATTACTTTTAACAGTGGACCTCTTACAGAAAGTGTGTAAAGCATTAAATACCTAGGTGTTATTCTCAATAATTCCATACCACATATAAATCCAGATACATTCATTTGACTGTAGAAAAAAATGAGCTTGATTAGTAAGATGCATGAATGAATTCAAAGACTACTTTTTAGTTAGTTCTGGAAGAAATTGTTTTTATTTCCAGGACTTTTTTGGATACTGCCTTTTCTTTAGGGGATTATCTCTAAAATCGGAAAATTTGCAACAAGTGTGACACAAATGCTTTCCTAGGATTCATCACTGTAAACTGTAATTTGTACTTGACATTAAACTGAGTTTTATTATCATAGAAACTATACTCTCTGCTACTCATGTCCCTTTTGAACTGTCTCTGCCCAGCTAAGACATTTCAGCAATACTCCTTCAATCCTGGTACTCCCTGTTCAATGTCTGCACATATCAGATGCACAACTGTTAAAAATAATGAAGTCACAATTGAAAAGATGGCGTTCTCTTTTCTGTGTCGGTCATATCTCAACAATCTTCTCAAGGACATCATAACTAACAACAAAATCTTTGAATTCAAGAAGAAATTACTACTGCATGACAACACAGTTAGTAAAATGTTTTGCTACAAGGATTTTATCTAATTTTGTGTCCCTTGTTCCAGGTACATCCCTCTTCCTTGCACTTAGGTTTTCCTCTATCTCACTCTTAATTTCCGCTTCTTAAAGGTACATCACACACACTGATCTACATCCTCCCTCTTTACTAAGCTGTCTCATATAAGCAATGACATGTCAATAGGCATGCAATTTATACAGACAGTAATAAAGAAAACAACAGTCATGTCCTGGTTGCCATGTATCCGGAACTAGGTTTCGAGATGTGACCTGATCTTGTGACATAATAGTTAGGACTGGGTTTAGCAACAGGGACAGTGACTGGGGAATGTTCTGCTTGTGCACTCTCAGGTTTGCTCTCAGGAATGGGGTTTGCTGGCGGAATGTTCTCTGGAACAGGAACATTGGACAAGTCACTCTGAGAACATCTTTGTCAAAGGAAAGATGCTGTAACACTGGCTTCCAGTTTCTTCTGAATTCCATTCCTTGTGATTCCACAATGTACGATCTCAGCTCTTGACACAAACTTTTCACAAATCTGATACAATCAAAAGTTTTTGACATATACATCCTCACTATCTCCCCTTTTTTCGATGACCTGAGCAGCTTGCTGGTATTATCATAATAAGACTACTGGCACAAATGCTTTTACTGCTTTATTGTTTTTACCCCATGGAACCAATAAATTACTACTGATTGGTAATGTGGTTCTGGTTTGTCTCGACATAAGTCTCTGGGCAGGTGAACCAAGATGATTATCATGAGGAATGTTTATGAGATTTAACAAGTTGAAAAAAACATTGGTATTGTCAAGTCTGGATTTCTGTAACAACTGTTTTGCACTTTGAACTGTACATTCAGCCAAGCTGTTTGACTGAGGGTATTCAGAACTACTCGTAACAAGAACAAAGTCCTACTGCTGACTTGTAAACTGTGCATCATTGTCAGAAATAACTCTGTGTGGACTACCATGAACATAAAAATGACGCTTCATCTTAGTAATGACAGTACTGGAAGTTAAGCTGGGAAGCAGGTAAATCTCAAACCGATTTGAATAAGAGCCTACTAACACCAAGTAATGTTGACCATTCCACTCAAAGATATCTGTGGCTACTGTCAACCAAGGTATTTCAGAAATCTGGCTTAAATGAAGTGTTCTTTTTGTTGATGCAGTTTACTACTATTACAAACAGAACAAGATAAGGGTAAAAGTTCTCGATGCATAGGCTACTGGTCTAGCCTCTTGAAGAATGACTGCACCTAAACCAAATTTAAAAGCATCACAGAAAACAGTAACTGGTTTGTGAACATCATAGTAGTTGAGAGTTGGTGGGTTGGCAATTTGCTGCTTCAGGACATCAAATACTGTTTGGTGCTGCTCTGACCATGACCAAATTACATTTTTGTATGTCAGCTCCCTTAGCTTTGCTGAAAGTTGGCTTAAATCTGGAATGAACTTGCCTAGATAGTTGATCATGCCAAGATAATGTTATAGAGCTTGGACAGTGTCCAGAACTGGCATCTCAAGAATTGCTGTTTGCTTGGAAGGATCTGGCCATAAGCCTGAACTTCGTAACAAATGACTAACATAAGTAACTTCTCATAGCCTGAATTTGCACTTCTGAGGATTCAGCTTAAGATTCACTTCACATGCTCTTTCCAGAACTTTCTGGAGGTTTCTGTCATGTTCAACTTCACCATTGTCTCCTACTAGAATATCATCTACTATAATAGCACACGGATAGCCTGAAAAAAATGCTCCATTGCAATGTGAAAGACTTCACTGGTAGAATTTATTCCAAATGGCATTCTCAGAAATCTGTGTCTTCTAAATGGCAAAACAAATGTAGTTAACAATGAAGATTTTCTGTCAAGCAAAATTTGCGAAATTGAATTCTTTGCATCTAAGACAGAAAAAACAGTGGCATTTGGCATGAGGGCAGCAACCTCTTCGACTGTGTGCATTGGATGATGAGGTCTTTTTAATGCTTTGTTCATATCTCTTGGATCAGTACATATTCTGATATCATCTGAGCTTTTCATATCAGCTGCCACCATGGAGAATACCCATTCAGTAGGTTCTTCTACTGGACAAATTACTCCTAGCTGCACCATTCTATCTAAATTAGCTTTGACTCTGTTCAGCATAGCTACTGGAACTTTCCATGCTAGTCTGATAACTGGGCTGACCTCTGTGTCTAACTTCATGGAGTACACAACTGATAGCTTGCCTAGTTTGTCTGCAAAAATATCAGCATATTCAGAAAAAAACATAGCTTTAGTGAAATTTGAGCTATTGTCATGCAGGCTTACAAGGTGAACTTCTTTATTAAGTGAAAGCAGTCTCAATTTCAAACTGTCTCTGTGGCCTAATAATGACTGCACATGTCTCTTTATTACATAAAATTGCAAGTCATAGCTTTTCCCAGCAGAGTAACATGAAAGAACTACTGAGCCTTCAGTCTGAATCTCTTCACCACCATAAGCAACAAGCTTCACAGACTTTGTCAAATCAAGTTGTTCTGCAGCTTTTACTGTCGCAAACATTTCTGTTGACATAACATCACACTTTGAGCCAGTATCTACTTTGAGCTCTACAGGACTCCCATTAATCCAAACAGTACAAAAGATTTTGTTCTTTGCTGACAAATCTACTGCATTGACTGTTTCACCAAGCACAGACAATATAAAAATTAGGGTCACAGCTCTTTAATTTATCAACTTGCCTCTTGGAATGCCCTCTTTTAATAAAAGAATGTGCTTTATTTGATTTACAAAATCTTTTGAAATGATTCCACTTATTCCATATGAAGCTGAATTTGTCTATTACCCAGTTTCAGCGGAACCTAGATTAGTGGATGGGGAATAGAAAATTTGCACCAGGCCTGGCACCCCTGTCCCTTATGGACAGAGGTAGTTTATGAATGCCTGGCCCGCAGTGTCCTATTTGGATAAAGGACATCATTATTCTTTTGGGAAATCTTGATTAGGCTTTGAAAGCCCCCCCCCCCCCAGGTCATTAGCCTAGTAACAATCTATAAATCTGTAAATCTTCAAATGAACATTGTTAAACATTTTGTTTTTTCTTTACAGGTCTGGATAAAGACCGACTCAGAGAAGGCACTGTTACCCCATCTTGAGGTCTCTTTCTCCAGTTACACCAATCAACACCTCTCGAAGTATTTCCCTAAATCAGAAGAAATGGTTCTTCCATGCCTGGATCACACACCGGAACAGCCAAAGATCACATGACTAACCCCCAGTTCACGATGGCTGAAAAGGACTAAATCAGAGGAACCCAGAGAAGTAAGTGAGTGGACTGAGGAATGAATAAAGCCTACTACAGATTCACTCACCATTTGCTGAGGTGTTGACTGAGCTTGCAGTGCCAACTAGGGCTCTATAAGTTGTTTGTTTCTTTCTAGTAACAAAAATGGCAAGTACTTTGTCACACTGTGTACATAAGCACTAACATACTTCAGATAATCCATATCAGTATAAAACAGTTCCTGACACTAAACATTCCATTAAATAACACAAAGTTTATATAAACAGCACATTTTCTCATCAAAATAGCCTCCAAAATAGCTTAGAGATAAAAATAGTAGTCCCTGACAGTAAATTTCTGCTACTAGAAAGAATACCATTTGTTATAGGAGAAATGCAGCTATAAAAGTCCTGTATAAAAATAACATTTTTATAAGGGCAATATGCTGTGTGGAAAGGTTCTTCACTGGGGACTTATCTGCCAGAAATGAAAAGGCTGTTTCCCTGTGAAACCTTTAAGCTGCTTCTTTATGAGGCAGGCAGCAACAAAGTACTGAAGAAAGCTTCACTCTGACTACTGATTTCCCTCCACAGGACTGACCAATCAGTAGTCAGAGTGAAGGAGTGGGAAGAAGCCAGAGCTTTGGAAACTGCCAGGTTGTTGTGTCCTCGGCAGGATACAACCCATATAGCCTAAAGGCTAGTACAAAAGTGAAAATGATGAACATTGTACATGTTTTATACAGCTATATAATCCAGATATAAAACTATGTATTATTGAAACTTGACTTAAAAAACACACCAAAAGCAGGGAAGTTAATCTTCCAGGATATAATTTGTTCATTCAGGACAGATTTCATAAAAGAACTTGGAGAGTTGCCATTTTACCAGAAAACTGCATGAATTGCTCCCCCTTCTTGGCAACCAATGCTTGAAAGAACAGGGTTCAACTATAGTAAATACTCCACTCATTCCCATTAAATATATCAACAAGGTAGATTTTTCATTTCTCCTGCACAGTGCAGACATTTTGGCCTGCTTGAAAATATATTTGCCTTAACTGTTGACAATGCTAAGTCCAAGGTCCACACCTCAGTGACTTTAACTAGGACAAGTCCAATTTCCCACTTGATCATATACAGCTATGTCAGTTAATCTAATTAAACACTGTTCCACCTCATACAGATAGGTGGATGGGTAAAGAGACCATTATTAACTGGGTCCTCACTTCACACCCACAGAATATAAACCATGAGCCAACATCATGCTACCGTTGCCATTCAGTCACAAAGTGCAGCTGAGCCCACACAAGGATATATTAGAGTCAGAGCCTAAACATCATCATGAATCAGAAGAGTTACCATATCACATAAGACATTATCTGGAAGATCATTGATTCTATCTTATCACATTTGAAGCAAATAATTATTTTGTTAAGGCTCTCCAAGCCATACTTGTTAGCCTAGCTCCTCTAAAATCCCTTAGGGTAAACATGCCATACCACCCTAAATGTATGAGTCTTTAAAAATCCTAACAATTTTCAAGGATAGACTATGGGTCCAATATTGAATGTCCAGATTAAATAACCTATCTAGACATGACAGAGTTCCCTGGAATCAAAATAAAAATGCTATAAAGTGGCAGAAATATAATTACTTGTTTCTCCTCGTAAGGTACTCATTTATCACCCAAAACATTCTGCAAAGGGAAAGCGACCTATTATACCATGGCAAATGTTCTACCTATCATCACTTCCTGAAGAGCATGACAGTAACATTTGCTGAGACTTTAAAACACTATTCCAAGCTTGCTGTCTCTTCCCAAAGAATCAATATAATTCTGTCTCAAGTGACATACCAATTATTCCATAACCAAACATTAGGTTAAGTGAAACTTGCCTATGCCTCGTGAGAAAAGTGCTGCCTAAAGCAAAGAGACAGGATCAGAAGGTCCAGATGTCATCTCACCCAAATGTATTAAATGCATGCCCTACCCTAGAGCCATTCAACTTAAGTACTTCACCAACAGTTGCACCAAAGAAGGCTTTCCCCTTCTGCTGCAGAAGATTATCTTCCAGATTCTACTGGACAGGAGAGTGGTCTTTGGTAGAAACATGCAACTATAAGTTCATCACTATACTGAATACCTTAGCTAAGATTCTGGAATGGCTGGTACATCTCTGCTCTCCCAGTAAGTTGACTGCAACAATATACTCAGCCCATGTCATTGTGGATTCAAAACTGCCTACTTAATCAGACCTGGTGTCATACTTTCATTTAGTGTATCTGAAACACTCTTAACAATAGGAAGGCTTGAACCTGCCCCTTTCCTTGAGTTATCCAAGGCTGTCTACACTATTAGCAACAAATGTTTCATAACAAGACTTGCCAAGCTACGATTAAATAGTAGCACCTTCAGAAGGATCTTTAACTACTTGGACACATAAAAATACAAAGTTATGTGGTCATCAGCCTACTCCGCTAAATTCATTGTTGACAAATAAGTATCACAGAGGTCAATTATTAGCCCACAGCTTTTAAGTATTTATGCTATGTCTTTGTCCTTACAAAGTTTGGACCTGAAAGCAGTCAAGCAAACTGATGACAGAACACTACCACACAGAACAAGTCTCCTTTAATAGCTCAGAACAAGCATTAAAAGGGATTCTCAAAACTTAAACACAGATTTAAAAACTATTCCATCTTATTAAACACCAACAAAACCAAACCGATGCTCTTCTGCAGTAGCAATTATTGCAAAGGTCATTCATCAGACCTTGTCATTACTTTTAACAGTGGACCTCTTACAGAAAGTGTGTAAAGCATTAAATACCTAGGTGTTATTCTCAATAATTCCATACCACATATAAATCCAGATACATTCATTTGACTGTAGAAAAAAATGAGCTTGATTAGTAAGATGCATGAATGAATTCAAAGACTACTTTTTAGTTAGTTCTGGAAGAAATTGTTTTTATTTCCAGGACTTTTTTGGATACTGCCTTTTCTTTAGGGGATTATCTCTAAAATCGGAAAATTTGCAACAAGTGTGACACAAATGCTTTCCTAGGATTCATCACTGTAAACTGTAATTTGTACTTGACATTAAACTGAGTTTTATTATCATAGAAACTATACTCTCTGCTACTCATGTCCCTTTTGAACTGTCTCTGCCCAGCTAAGACATTTCAGCAATACTCCTTCCAATCCTGGTACTCCCTGTTCAATGTCTGCACATATCAGATGCACAACTGTTAAAAATAATGAAGTCACAATTGAAAAGATGGCGTTCTCTTTTCTGTGTCGGTCATATCTCAACAATCTTCTCAAGGACATCATAACTAACAACAAAATCTTTGAATTCAAGAAGAAATTACTACTGCATGACAACACAGTTAGTAAAATGTTTTGCTACAAGGATTTTATCTAATTTTGTGTCCCTTGTTCCAGGTACATCCCTCTTCCTTGCACTTAGGTTTCCTCTATCTCACTAAAATCTATTCACTCTTACATTGTTATATCTCCTACTCCTTCCTCTTTTCTATCCCCAGAAAACTGTTGTAATTAGGATACTTCCTTTCTTTCTCTACATGGACTGTACTTATTTTTATATTCCATCAGCATCTACTCATATGAATTACTGTAGTGCCTTGCTTGTTTGTATATTGCACTACCAAGGTTTTAATTGTAATTATTTGCACCTACTCATTGGGTACATACAATATTTTAATTTCTTTGTCACTTAAATTCATGTAAACATATACTTTTACCTTATTTAATATTGTTTAATTTGCTTGTTTCATTTTCTTTACTATTTTATTACCATTTCTTGAAGATTTTCTCCCTGCACTCCTATTGAAAATGGTCCATTACTTAGCTGGTCAATCAGAATAAAAAAAAAAAAACATAAATATAATAATGCATAAATAGTAATCACACCACTCTGAAGATAAACTGAATTTGGAGAGCTAATTCAACCTTGAGAATGAGTCTGCAGCCATTCTAAGGAAGAAGGGATGTCAAGAGTGAATGCCTTGCTTGTTTGGATTTGTGAGCGCTAAATATAAATCATATGAGTGCAATGAATGTGTGTTAAATTCAGAAATCTATTCTGTAATTGCAGTTATTCTAAATACTACCTTTAGAAAAAACATCTTCTGCTCCACCTATTTATTGGAAATGCTTCTGTACTCTGGTCTTATCACCTGGAAGTTGGATTTTGTGTGTGGACCTGCCTGTGATGTTAATGAAAAAAAGAGAGGTTTGGCTTAAATGTGTGCAGACACTAACAAAAATGAAAACACAAGACTCCGAAGATGAGAAAACTGGAGTAAAATAGCATAACACAACACTTCTCTAGGACAGAAAAAAAAAACACAAACTCCTAATTGTGTGTGTAAAATAAAATTATAGCTGCATATTTTACAAGTGTGTAAATGGTAAACTGTTATCAGAGTTTCTCATCCCTGGAAAGAAAAAGGGTATCTTCCCAGAAGGACTTGAGAGAGGGTTTCTCATGCTAGGAAAAAAACAGTACTTAACTCCTTAGCACTGATACACTGATGTCATATCTAATTTTAATTTATTTACTGTGGCAGTTTGTGTTGTAGGAATCATTTTGTTGCCTACTCTGCATGCAAGTGCTACTGTTGTTTCTGTAAAACATATTTTTCAAACTTAAACTGCTTGAATTGAAGGTTATTGTCATTTTTGTTTTATGAAAACAGACCTTTAACTTTAAAGTGTGCAATGCTTTCAGACTTTTTCTAGGATTGAACCTTCCATGAAATATTTATCTGGACTTTAATGTTCTTTTTTTCCCCCCTAAATTATCCAAAAGATATTTACTGTTATCACTTTTATCTAGTTTAGTGTTCAGTTAGACCAAGTACTGTGTTTTTATGTACACTCTACTGTTATTTTTCCTGCTGTTGTATGACATACAAACACTCCAAAGATGTAAACAGATGTGTTTTATTTTACCTTTAAGTAAATATTTTACATTTTTACTCAACTGCCTAAGACTAGTTTTTTGTCAATGTGAACATGTTTACAGTTAGTCTGCTAACACAAAGCAGCTGTTCTAATTAAGTTGTCCCAAAAATACTGCTACTTATTATGATACTTTGTGGTAAGATAACTGTGGCCTTAGAGTGTTGTTTATTAACCACTTTGCTTCTCAAAGAGAAAAACAGAATTTTACTTAAAAATTATCACTTGCCACAGTAGTCATGGTAAACAACAGGTTCAAAAGATAGTATCATTTTAATCCAGGAATGCACAATGTGTTACCTGTTTTGTAGAGTCCTAAGTCTAACGTACAATTGACCTTGAAGAGGCTAAGTAAGGGGGGATTCCTTGGTAACTTGGCAACACAAAATGAATACATACGTATTGCTTGTCTTTTTTCTCCTGACACCCCCCTGAAAATGGATCCTTAACCAGTCAGACTACAAATGCTAACAAGTAAATAAAATAAAATTAAATAAAATAATTATTAAAGGTACAATCTGTTACTAGAGAAATGTCACTTTTTCTCAACCATTAAGGAAAGAAGCATAAGCTATGACATATCTTTCACTTAGTTTAACAGCCTCTCCCTGACTTTGGACTGTTTCTTGAAAGTCCATAGAATGTACACATTCTGCGAAATTACATCTGTTATTACATGCAGTCCCCATGAGATATTTTGCCATATGCTTTTTAATGAATCCTAGCTGTGATAGTCTTCCAATTACAAAAAAGCTATCTGCAATGTATTAAAACGGCTGACAGACCCTGACTTACTCAGAGGTCCATGCTCGACTTCCAAACCTTTCAAATTCACTTGCTAATTCAGTGAAAAGCACAAAACTACATCATCAGTGCACACTAGGAACACAAACAATATCAGTGATACAGAAGACAAACTTTCCACACATCCCTACTCATGGCCTTTTAAGACACATCATTTAACTGTTTTGTAGTAAATTAAACTAGATTATGGAGTTGTGGTAAATGAACTCACAAATATGGCATGAGAACAACAGATGTATTTATTCATACTTCCACTTTTCCTTCAATAAGCAAAAAAATTAAAATAAAAATGCAGACGGTCTGTTGTAGTTCAGTCAAAACGTTGTAACTGTGGAATTCTGTAATGTATTTTGTATTAGAGTTAGTACAAGTCCCCAAAACACTTAAAAACAACTATATTTCTACAAGAAAGCTAAGAATATCACCTAAGTGGTTTACATGCCAAACATACACCCACTCTCTAAGATACCAAAAAGGAAATAGCAAAAAAAGTACAGTTGTGGTAAGGCACTCACCATAACAGTAGATATTCTAGAAGAAAAATCAAATTAAACTGCAATGATGACATACAGGATTTCTATTTACCTGAGATAAGTAGATCTGGCCAAAAATATCCAAGTGCTACCTACCCCCACCAATTTATTTGAATAAATGTGGGCTGGCTATTTTCCCTCATAAACATCATATTTTTGTTGCTGTTGTTGTTGACTAAGACAACTTATAACTGAAACGAAGGTCAAATAAAAGTGTGTGTTGCACACATATATAAAATAACTGGGAGCCATGACTTTCTGTTTTGTCAATGCACTTCGGTCGACAAAACAGATGATCACCAGGTGTGTGAGACCAACAGTCTCAAGGGTTGGGGAATATGTCCCTTCATCAAGGAAAGTGTGATCTCGGAGTTAGTATATATAATTGGGGGGGGGGGGTTGCATGCGAGACGATTTTCCCCTTGCATGCGTGGTGGACTATCATTGTTTGTGTTGTCGACCTTTTGTGGTTGGCATTATTGACACTGATGTTGAGGTGTGTCGACTATAGTCACTACACACAACTAAATATGCACACTATTGCACTGTAAAAATAAATCACATTCTAACTATTTATACACTAACAATTTGTTAGGTTCTACCAAATGACTATCTCTAAAGCACAATGTAAACAAAAATCAAATTCAGAGATTGTGGGGGGGGGGGGCAGTGGGTAGGTGCCATTACTTCACAGGTTCACAGAAACTAGGTAATCAGCCTGCAGACAATTAAAAGCTTTACCAATAGCCCAAAGTCAGAATCAAACCCTGTAACTTGTATCTGTGAGGTGAAGCCCTTAACCATTATGCCAACCCTACTTTGTTATTGTGGATAAGATCTAAAATATCTCCTTTCTTTGCACCTCACTGATAGTAATCATAATCTGAGCAACATTCCAAGTAGTATCAGAAGTAATCAAGTACAGTGGACAGATAGAACTTCCATTATAACACAGCTGTGTAAAACCTGACATACAGATGATGTATCAAACTGGGATGTTTTGTAAATGAGTATTTCCCCATGTTGATCTTCTAATGTAGCCCAAACTGAAACATTTCTAAAATTATCACATGCAGTAACAAGAACCCTTGTGAAATGAGTACTAATTATCACATTGAGTATTTTTTATCATGTCTGTCACAGCAAATGAGTATGCAGTGCACCAACAGGTAAGAGTTGTTTGGTAAGAGGCAACCAATATTCCCCTTTTATAAAGGAAACAGACCACTGTTCAATTTATTTGTGTAATTTGGGTTCTCTTGTTAGTATGCTCTCTATGGATGTCTGTGGTACAAAGCAGATATTTCAATGTATTTATCTTATTTTAGAATACTACAAATCAAACGAAGAAGTTTTAAGAAAAAAACAGCTGCAATTTTTACTATAAAAATGTCGATTTCATTTTGAAAATAATACATCTAATTTAGATAGGTTTCTGGCAAGAGATTACAATCTTCCACGTTAAACAATGTTATGTACCATGAGTCAATCAACTCAAACGACTCTAAAGATACATTTTCTAGCATTTATTCATTCATTCATTTATATTTGTTAAACAGGAATGCTCGACTGGCAAGTCTCATTTTTAGCGGAGTTTTGGGCAATACTTATTTCAAAATACGTATGAAACTATACTACTACTACTATTAATAATAATAATAATAATGATGATGAACAGAAAAGTAAGAAACAAAAGTAGCAAATAGTACAATAAGGGAAATGATACAATGAAATAACACACTGTCAATACATACAGACACATTTACAAATGCAAGCTGCAATAATACAGTCCTCATCCCGCCCCCAACTGAAATAAAAAAGACCACAGTGAAAAACTTCTCAAAAGCCGACTTCACACTTCTAAAAACTAGTGTGGTCTCCTTTAAGGCCCCTGAGCCAGTGGTAAACATTACTCAAACCGCTGAATCACTTACATATGCCTTCTACCAGCACCTACAGGACTGCATGGATCAGGCAATCCCAAACAAAACTAAGACTCTTTGTACCAAAGGCAAGCGTCCAGTCTGGTGGACCCCAGCCATAAACAAGCTTTACAACAAAAGGAGGAAGCTACTACAAGATAGAGCAAAATCCTTGAAAGGTAAGACACCTTTGATCATTATAAGTAAAAAACTAAGAGCTCTCATAAAATCATCCAAGGCAAATTTTGAGAGAAAAATCGCCAAGGACTCAAAAGACAATCATAAGGCCTTCTTTAGCTATGTTAGAAACCTAGGAGGAAACTCCCAGATATGACTCAGAATTAGTTCAAACTGATGTGAAGATTACTGAACCTACACACATTGCCAACATACTGGCTGACAGGTTCAGTGCAAACTCCCAAAAGGAGAGATATCTATACCAGAGGATTGTAGCCCCCCAAACATCTGCAACGCCCAAGTAAGAACTGCTCTCACCAAGGCAAAAAACACAGCATCCATGGGACCGGATGGTGTCCCCGGCTGTGTGCTCCACGAACCCAATGAGGAATTAAACCCGCAGTTAGGACAGCTGTTTAATCTTAGCCTCACCTCAGGATACATACCCAAGGAGTGGCGCACGGCGACTGTGGTCCCACTTCACAAGGGCGGTGCCTCCACCGACCCTGGAAATTACCGTCCCATTAGCTTGACAAGCCTTATCTGCAAAGCCATGGAGAGGATCATAATGGAACTCATAAATAAAGACATAGGGAACTTGCAGACTTTGGATCCAACCCAGTTTGGCTTTGTCAAAGGCAGATCATGCCTTTTTAACTTGGTTGACTTTTTCGAAACAGTCACCAAGGCCATTGATGAGGGCAAGGCAGTCCATACAGCCTACCTCAACCTGGCAAAGGCTTTCGACACAATACCCCACTCAGGTATCATCGAAAAACTCATCAGCTTGAATGTAAACCCATACATCACAAGATGGGTTGCAAACTGGCTAAGTGACAGAACCCACAGGGTCAGAGTTGCTGGCGCCATGTCAGACTCAAAGCCTGTCACAAGTGGTGTCCCACAGGGCTCAGTCCTGGGACCACTCTTGTTCGGCATCTACTTTTCTGAAGTACAAGCAAACACAAGAGGGTTATGGCTGACAAAGTTTGCAGATGACTGCAAACTGAGCGCCATAGTCAAAAACACATCTGACACAGATATCCTTCAGAAGGGCCTCACAGAAACGGATAACTGGTGCCAGAGCCATGGCCTAAAGTTAAACGCCAAGAAATGCATAGTCATACCCTTCGGGAAAAACAAGGTTACCCCTAGCTACCATATAGGTGGCAATCCACTGAGCACAGAAGAAGTCATCAGGGATCTGGGGACCCAGGTTGACAGTAACCTTTCGTTTGACACTCATGTTGCCAAAGTAGTTAGGAAAACCTTCTACATTGCCCACCTGATCATGAAGGGATTCACATCTAGATCTAGGGAGGTCATCGTCCCCTGTACTCATCACTCATTAGACCTATGATTGAGTACAATGCCCCATTCGGAATGTATCTGACCCGACACCTGCAGCAGCTGGAAAGGCCCCAAAAGTTCCTCACCAAAAGGATAAAGGGTCTCAAAAATATGTCTTATGCTGCCCGACTGAAAGAACTCCAGCTCTATTCAGTCGCATACCGATTGCTCAGAGGTGACCTGTGCCTGACATATAAGGCCATGTCAAACCCAGATTTGATGAATATGCTTCACCTCAAAAAACTAGATCCCTCAGAACCACAAGGGCGGGAGACTTAAACCTTGACACGGTTATAAATAGAACGTGCTGGAGGGACAGATTCATCACCCAGAGACTCCCTATGCTGTGGAACAAAATCCCGGTAAATATAAGGCAGAGCACCTCGCTGGCCTTGTTCAAGAGGAATCTTGACCAATGGATGGGAGATCGCAGATATACCCCAGGGATTACTTCAGTGTCACTGCTTGACAGAGGCACAGCAAAATAATAGGCATAGTCTTCTTCAAACTAAAGGGGTGGCGAAAGCCACATAACTATGGGCTAGGCTTATAAATGCCCTTGGGCAGATAGCCTAGTATGAACCTATGAACCTATGAACCTATGATCTTAATACATGAATAAGCATGAAGTGGGCACAATGTGGGGGTCTGACATTTGGAATACTTTTAAGAAACCTTTAACTACAGGATCAGGAAGATGTCAGAGTATCCTAGAAGGCATGCAGACTCTGCACAACTGAACTTTTAATTGAGCACAAAAGACCAGCTTGTCATTCCGGATTATACATTTCTTAGGTTCATAGGAAATTACTAGGCCCTTAAAGGGCCTTTAAGCTTAACCATGTTTCCCAAATATATTAAGTTTTGAGGGTACAGCTTGGGTACGGGTGACTCGGCATTTACAAGCTTCTTCTTTCTAATAGGAACATAGGTGACAGACTAGTGGTACATTTAGAGTTCTCCATCTACTGATCCAAACTGCATTTAAATGAGTGCAGGGAGGAACTCTACTTAACATGGATAGGAAGCCAGTTACAGAAAAGGAGTAGTTTCTGACACACATACCTGTCCCTCCAACATGTCTTATGTTGCAGATGAAGTTTAAGTTCCTAGATTGTGTGTTTCTAATGGCATTTGTTTTGCAGATGAACAACAGGTCCATATGGGCTGGATCAGATGCTTTGAAGGTCAGGCATAAATCACCTCTCAGCAGTCTGTAGGAGACTGAGCACAAGGATAGTGCTCTGAGTTGCTCTGCATAAGACATGTTGTCTACACCATGTATTCTTTTTGCATGAAACATCTCGAATGCTCCATTTGTTGCAAATGCCTAGTCAGATGCATACTGAAGGGGCATTGTAACTCAATGACTGATCTACTGAGGGTCGAGTACAAAAAAACAATGACATCTTTAGATATGGACACATACCCTTGCTTATAAGTTATACGAAATAGAATGATTTCCTTAATACACTGTACATGATTCTCAAAGGTTAAGTCACTGTTTACATGCATTCCTAACTCTGAAAAGTGGGAATGATAATAGTTGTATAGGTTGCTGTGTGGTCCACACAAAAAGCTTCTTTTATTTTGCTAGATAAGATTGCCTACTTACTGGGTCTCCAAACCTCCTTCAAAATGCATAACACATCAAGTGACAAAGTGATTCTCTACTTGGAATTGGAAGCAGACCCTCCACGCACAAAGATGAAGATAATTTGGAATGGCACTTTGATCCTCATTACTGTGACAATAGCATTTTCTGTAGGAACACTGACATTAATGTACCAGACCAACTAAAAAAGTGAGGTAAATTTTCTTTTCCTGGGGCAAGAAACACATTTGATCTATCTAGACTAAGCTTTGCGAAGCACCTTCTGAATCAAAGGAACTGAAGGGAAGACATAAAAGCATGCTGGGAACCCACCAGACAGAGAAATGTAAAGGGTAGTTCTCTGAAACCAGTGACACTGAATGGACTTTGGAATTCAGAAAACAGCTTAAACCTGTCTTATCAAAATTAGCAAAATGTATTTTTATGGGGGAGTGGGGCAATCTGCACAAAGCACACTGTTCCTCACCGATTACCAAATCCAGTGTAGGGTTATGACACCTTGGAAGCAATGAGACATCTACCTCTGCAATGGCCCTTTTTAACTGTGACTTTCAACAAAGTGGCAGAAAATCAAGATTTCACCTAGCAGGTTTTCACTAGTTTGACAGCTTCACTTTGGTACCACATAATGCAGAATTTCTAAGTCTGAGCAATGTTCAATGAGGCAAACATATTTCATGCTGAAGTCCACAGTTGCTACTCTTTGGGAAATAATTGTTAAGTTGCGATTCATGAGCTAGAAACAGGTTTTCTCTCACTCAGCCTGTTAGGACTTTGTTTTCCCAACAGACAGACTGAAGATTATCTGTGCCATGGATGAAATGATCTAGTGCCTCCTTGATCGTTAAGGTATTACATTAGTGTTGATGTCCTTCATCTGAAGTATCCCTGATGTCACTCTTGGTTCCAGTGCCCCTAATGTTATCTATTCATTTGACATTAATGTGGAAATATGGAGATCATGTGCTCCATATCCTAAAAATTTACAGATAAGCTCCTTAAGTATAAGCTGAAACGTCTGTCACTGTGCATTGAAGTGAGAAAAGCATTACCAAGGTGGGGGGACGCTGTAATATGTCCCCATCATAACAATTCTTTTTCTGCCATCAGTACTGTGTTGGCATCATCTACTCCAGACAGTCCATTTATTATTTATCTTATTTATTTACATTTGTTTACCAGGATGATTCAACTGGGCACAGCCTTTTTTTCAGTGGATCTGCAGAGAGAAAAACTACACGTGAAGTTGCGCAAAACAATAAATATGTTTTAACTATATAATTTTCAAATGGTTTTATTGTACAACAGAAACTAAGCCAAAAGTTCAACAATTTATAAACATATATGAGCGGCATACAGTCACTAAAATTGAGCAGTAACAATGAGTGCACCTTACATAGTGACTTGAGAAAGATTATAGACCAGAAGCAGAATAACATGCTAGGAGCACAGATATGAAATAGCCAGAGGAGAAGATGTAATAATGAGAGAGAAAGGATAGAATATCATTTTGGATTAAAAGGAGAGAAAAGTTGGAACAGTTAATGTTTGGATTGAGAGAGAAGAAATAGTATTTTAGCCAGGGTAGAGCAAGAGCAAATCCAGTTATCCATGAGATGCATTTGTAGAAGTTTTTTAAAGGATAGGAATGAAGAGTCGACTGTTACAGGGAATGGAATGGCGTTCCACATTTTGGAGACATGACATGACATAGAGGATCTCCTGCTGAGTTAGTTGATTTGGTCACTCTTAGTTTTTAATCACTTAATTATAGGGTTTTATTTGGAATATGCAGATTAAGAATTGGCTATGTTTGGGCATTTTTCAGGATTGTGGATTAGAGTACGTGTCAGATTCAGTTGAGAATAAGACAAGCACCAAGGGAGTTCTAACCAGTGGAGCTTTTTAAGGGCCTAGTCTATGAACTTTCTTCATGTATAATTTTACATAATATACTATTATGAAATGCAAAGTCAAAAAGAAGAAAAAAATGAACTCCAAAGTTCGACTTACAAGTCATGGCAATGTTAGCATATTTATTTATTTTATTTAATATAGTCTGATATTTATGACAACTTGTCTTATGATAGAAAAGGTTCTAAACATTATGGAATTTGACTGCTCCAAAGATCTAGATGCACTGTATTGGTGTGAATAATCATCTTGAGACATTTATTGAAATTCCTGGCTTGCCTGTTTAATCACTAAAGAAGGGTCAACCTGCAACATATCTAAAGAATTTGCCACTGTAAGGCTTGCCATTAAGAGATGCCTTGATTGGTCTGTAGGCACACAAACAACTGGAGTGAAGCACCTTTTAACTGCTCATTTGCTCTGCAGAGAGCAAACAGAAGACTAGAAATGTGGAACTGGAAACTACTTGTGCAAAATCTGAAATATGTTTCTATAAGCAGGGTACATGGCAGCATATATGCAGCTTCCACATCACATGATACCATGTATGCCAAATGGTCTACAGGTTTTACAAACTGCTTTTTATTGAAATATATCTCTCCATTTACAGCCCTTCTATGATAATGCAAACAACCTGGAGTAAAAGTCAGTCCTCTTTTTGTTGTTTGGTACCTGGTATAAAGCTTTCATTTGTAATACTGGGAAGGCGATTTACACAGTTATTGGGAACTGCTGATATTAAATCTCTTGTCGTACACCTGAGATAACTGTACAAATGCTTATGGCATATTCTTTAGAAATCAGATGCACAACATGTGTGTAAAGTTATTTGCTACCATGCTTCCAGAAAATAACAGAATTTCCCTGTTCCTATACGGATCTATGTCAGTTGGTTGAAGGACCAAATTATTGAGACCATATGGTCAAAAATTTGGTTTGTTGAACCATTCTGAATGAGATGTTGGTACAGTAGGACTCAGGGAATTTGCTGTTTTCTCCACTGTAGTACAATCTTGAAGATGGTATAAATAATTAGCATGGATATGGGGGGGATGCAGGGCGGCTTGCCCCACTGCAAAAACATTGTTTGTATTGTTGGTGGGTGTTTTGTGAATTTATTTCAGCTTTTCTATTAACTGCAATGTTGACCATATGGGTTTCAACAATGTGTTTTTTTAATAAACTGACACAGATCCCCTTGTACTTGCTAGAAGTGATTGAAGAAGGAAGGTACTGGAAGTCATATTAATGTTATTTGCAGTTGAAGGATTTAGATTTTTTTTCTATGGGAGTATTTTACTCTCATCATACCTACTGTTGCTGCTGTTGCTGCGGCTGTTTCTGTCTTTGGAAAAAAATACAACCTTTTAGGTTTGAGTGGCTTCTGGAGTATTACATTTGTAAGATGTGGCACATTTGCTTGACTGTGGCTTCTGGAGTATTACATTTGTAAGATGTGGCACATTTGCTTGACTGTGGCTTCTGGAGTATTACATTTGTAAGATGTGGCACATTTGCTTGACTGTGGCTTCTGGAGTATTACATTTGTAAGATGTGGCACATTTGCTTGACTGTGGCTTCTGGAGTATTACATTTGTAAGATGTGGCACATTTGCTTGACTGCATTTCTAGTATTACTCTTCTTTTCATGGTCAGTAATGACTGGCAGGATGGCTTTATCACATATTCTATAAAACAGATGCATCTATGAGGTCTTGCTTAATGACCTCTGGATAAGGTTATTTTTAAACCAAGCAATCCTGCTGATATGACGACAGGCATTGCTGTCCTAAAGAAGTTGTCCACTGAATAGGAGATATACAGGTTCACAGGACTATGACACTTATCTTGGCTGCCAAGGTTAGCATTTATTGTTTGATGTCCTTCTATTCCTATGTTGCAGTATTCCAGTTGTGGGATTTCCTGCCTCAGGCGACTTGTACATCGGCTCCTATACAAAAGCTTCAACTTGGCTGTTCCAACTGTGTGGGATGTCACACATAGGACCATAAACCAGGAGCCTTAAATGTGACATCTGCATGCACAATCCTCAGAACTTTTCAGCCGCAGATGACCTTCAGATTGTATGATTGCTTCTTCACAGATGTCGCATCAATAAAGCTAAGTAACCCATTGGATTTCGATTTTTTCTTGTTTTACTAACTGTTACTGCCTAGGCTTGGTTGTTGTAGCCTTTAGCTGATGTCAGGTAAAAAGGGAATGTGCCAATGCGGGTGCCAGATACCCCATAAAGATGGCTATGATAGGTGTGTTTTTTACTTAGGCTGGGAGCATAACCATTCCTCCTGCTCGATTTGTCAATCATTTGTGCCCAAAACTCTGCTCAGCCATCTTGCTACCTTAAACCTTTACCTAGAAAATCAGCTGCTAAAATTGTTAGCTCTTAGAATGGATCCCGCATCGGAGGCCAAACACAAACCTCCATGAAAGAAGGCCAAGATTCCTAGGCCTTCCTCACCTGCCGCTCCACTTCCCGATGCCTCACTAACTACTGGTCTAGGAGTTGAGGAGCGCTCTGTGGTTCCATCGACTTCAACGATAACCCTTGAGGAAGCTGTTGCACAACCGACGACCAGCACATCCTCAGAGATTGCCCATGACACTGACTTCCGTTGATGTCAATGGAGAACCAGATTCGGTGGTACCTCCAACCGGGATCCAGCCTTCAGAAATGTTGTCTTCTAAGTCAGACACCAGGACAGTCCCTACCTCCACCCTGGGCCAAAAAGAAACAAAAAAACAAACATACCTCCTCTTCTCAAGAAACCTTTCCAGATTGGCAGGCTTTCACTTCCTCACTTGTGCAGGCCTTCAGCCTCAGTCCCTTCTACTCTGCCTTTATTGAGCCCTAGGCCTGTTTCTGCCTCTTAACTTCCACCCATGACCTCTCAGGTTAGGGAGGAAGAGCATGATTCTTCCTTTTCTTCCTCAGAGGACTCCATTTCTTAGACATCTCAGATTGCCTCTCCCCATGAGTATTACTCCCCTGATGAAGAATCTATAGAAGGGGACCCCCTGAGGATATTATCTTTGGAAAGATTATCACCAAAATGAAAGATTGCTGCAAACTGGATACTTCCCAAATGTCTGACACCCAAAAGAGTTACTTTGAGCTACTTCAAGTGGAATCCCCCTCCCCCTCAGTGGTCCCTCCAGTGCTACCTTCTTACTTGGATGCTTTTAATTCAGCCTCTAAGGCCCCAGAGTCTCTTGACTGCTTCTATAAAGTGCCAAGGAGCAAAAATTCTTAGTTAAACCTCCCCTGGCTGACATACCTGTTATTGCCACTGCTCCTGATAAACAGGATAAATAGTCCAGGCTACTGCCTTCTACCTCCCTCCTACCCACTGATAAAGATAGCAAATACATGGATAGGGTGGGAAAGAAAGTTTACACATCCTCTACTTTGGCATTCGGAGCCAAAAATTATCATACCCACATGACTAAATATGCTCTAGACTTAGTGTCTCAGGCCTCCTCCATGCTGGCCTCTATGCTTGACAGTCCCATTAAGGCTGACATGGCCTCCAAACTTTCCTTGGCTCAGCAGGTAGCCAGGCACTCAATCAGATGCAGCTATGATGCTGCAGAAGCATCTGACCACTCTGTAGCATCTGCTTCTGTCCTTAGGAGATACTCCTGGCTAAGACTGCAGAATCTACCTGAGGACTTCAAGTCCAAAATCTTGGATGCCCCCCTGGATCACAACTTCCTCTTTCAGAAACAATCTGCAGATCTCTTCAAAAACCTGCAGGAAAAAAGAATTATAGGACATCAAGCACCTGCTGGTGTCCCCATTCCCAAATACTACAGGAACTACCCTGCTAAAACCACTTTTGTAAGGTGCAACCCTCCTCAACCAGCTGCCCCATCTTTCAGGTCTAGAAGACAGGCAAGAAGGCCTTCTTTGTCCAGACCTAATGTACTACCTCTTCAACCTAGACAACCCTTTCAAGATAGAGGAGGTTCCAATAAGGGGTGACTGCCTGGCCCATCTTCCACTCTCTGCACTCCTTCTGCACTGTCTACCACTCTGGAAAGTCATTACCACAGATCAACGAGTTTTATCCATTATCCAAAAAGTGTACTTTCTATCCTGGAAGAAAAACCTCCAGGAGAAGTATTCCTTTTCCCTCCCAAAACCAAATTCATCTCCTGCCACAAGTCTTGTCAGATCTTCTAAAGCTAGGCACCATAAAACCAGTCCCCCCATGACAGGAAGGAAAGGGATTCGACTCTCATCTCTTCCTAGTACCCAAAAAAGATGGCTCCTGGAGACCCATTTTAGATCTCTCCTTTCGAAACCTACATCTTCAGGTACTCTCACAGGTTCATAGGTTCATACTAGGCTATCTGCCCTAGGGCATTTATAAGCCTAGCCAGAGTGTGTTTGGCTTTCGCCATCCATTTTAAATGAATTTTGCTATGCCCTTTTTCGAGGTTAGTATTCTGTGTCTCTGTCTAACAATGTCACAGAAGTGATACCCGGGGTAAACCTACAATCTCCCATCCACTCATCAAGATTCCTCTTGAAGAGAGTCAATGAGGGACTCTGCCTAACCTGGACTGGGATTTTATTCCAGAGTGAAGGAAACCTCTGGGTTATGAATCTGTCCCTCCAGCATGTCCTATTTATTTCAGTGCTAAGGTTCAAGTCTCTCGAGCGCGTAGCTCGATGGGATTTGGATTTTCTGAGGTGCAGCTTGTCCATTAATTCCGGGTTGGACATGGCTCTGTGCAGGTCGTATGCCACTGAGTAGAGCTGGAGTTTCTTTAACCGGGCAGCATATGGCATCTGTTTGAGCCCTTTGATCCTCTTGGTGAGGTACTTTCGGGGTCTTTCCAGTTGCTGCAGGTGTCTGGTAAGGTACATCCCAAAAGGGGCATCGTACTCAATTATGGGCCTGATGAGGGATGAGTAAAGAGGCACGATGACCTCCCCTTATCTAGATGTGAATCTCTTCATGATTAGGTGGGCTATATAAAATGTTTTTCTAACCACTTTGGCCATGTGGGTTTCAAATGAGAGATTGCTATCAACTTGGGTCCCCAGGTCCCTAATTACTTCTTCCGTACTTAATGGATTACCACCTATGTGGTAATTTGTGGGCACTTTGTTTTTGCCAAAGGGGATGACTATACACTTTTTGGCGTTTAGCTTGAGGCCATGGCTCTGGCACCAGTTGTCTGTTTCTATGAGGCCCTTTTGTAGGATGCTTGTGTCGGCTGGAGAGTCGATTATGGCGCCTAGTTTGCAGTCATCTGCAAACTTGGTCATCCACAGTCCTTCCATGTTGGCCTGTACCTCCGAGAAATATATACCGAACAAGAGAGGTCCCAGGACTGAGCCTTGTGGGATGCCACTTGTAACTGGTTTGGAGTCTGACATGGCTCCAGCAATTCTAACCATGTGGGTTCTGTCCTTGAGCCAGTTTGCAACCCATCTAGTGACATAGGGGTTTATATTTAAGCTGGTGAGCTTATCTATAATGCCCACGTGGGGTATTGTATTGAAGGCTTTAGTGAGGTCCAGGTAGGCTATGTGGACCACCTTCCCCTCATCAATGGCCTTGGTGACTGTTTCAAAGAAATCGACCAGGTTTAAGAGGCAGGATCTGCCCTTAACAAAGCCGAACTGGGTAGGATCCAGTGTCTGTAGGTCCCCAATATCTTTATTTATGAGGTCCATGATGATCCTTTCCATAACTTTGCAGACCAAGCTAGTCAGGCTTATGGGGCAATAGTTTCCAGGATCCGTTGAGGCACCACCTTTGTGGAGAGGGACCACTGTTGCTGTACGCCACTCTTTGGATACATATCCTGTAGTAAAGCTGAGATTGAACAGTAGTTTTATGTTTGGGTTTAGCTCTTCTTGGAGTTCATGTAGGACGCAGCCCGGGACACCGTCTGGTCCCATTGATGCTGTGTTTTTTGCCTTGGAGAGGGCGGCTCTTACCTGAGCATCTGAGATGTCAGGGGGCAGTACTCTGCTGGGATAGATATTTGCCCTTTTGGTGGTAAGGGGGGGATAAGTTTGCACTGAACCTGTCAGCTAGGATGTTGGCAATGTCTGTGGGTTCGGTGTATTTTTTGTCATTTTGGACTAATTCTGAGCATATCTGGGAATTCCCACCCAGGTTCCTAACATAACTAAAGAAAGCCTTGTGATTATCATTAGATTCCTGTGCAATTTTTCTCTCAAAGCTGGCCTTAGATGATTTTATGAGTGCCCGTAGTTTTTTGCTAATACTGATCAGAGATGCCTTCCCTTTTTGGGATTTTGCTCTATCATGTAGTAGCTTCCACCTTCTATTGTATAGTTTGTTTATGGCTGTGGTCCACCAGACAGGACGTCTGCCTTTGGAGGATTGGGTCTTGGTTTTATTTGGGATTGCATGATCCATGCATTCCTGAAGGTGTTCATAGAATGCGATTATAAATGATTCTGCGGTCTGGGCTGTATTTTCCACAGGCCTGGGGGCTTTGAAGGATTCCACCTTGGTTTTGAGGAGTGTAAAATTTGCTTTAGAGCAGTTTTCCACTGTGGTTTTCTGGGCAGGGGGTGGGGTCAGGATGTGAATATCCAGTGAGCTCAGTTTATGGTCTGATCTTAACAGTGAGGGATAAACTTCTGGTTTGGAGCATAGAGCCCCCATGTTGGTGATGATCAGGTCCAGTATGTTTTCCCCTCTTGTGGGAGTGGTAACAAGTTGTTCCATAGCATTTGAGTTTATAAATTCTAGGAACCTTTGGGCTAGGGTGTTGGAGCTAGAGTAATGCTCCCAGTCTATGTTTGGGTAGTTGAAGTCGCCCAATATAATGGTGTTTGGAGAGACCTTCATATTTTCCAGTGTTCTCAGGAAGGCCGAGTGGGGTTCCTGGGTTTGGGAGGGTGGTCTGTAGCAGGCTATATACTGGAAGGCAGTTGTACCCACTGTTAGTTGCACATGGATAGTCTCTGATGCTTCGTGCTGTGCCACCAACCTAGAGGTGTGGGTATCTTTGACGAATATTGATACTCCCCCTCCTTTTGTGGTTCGGTCCAAGTTTTGGGGCCGAAAAGCATGGTATGAGGTATAACCTGGTAGTGCTGGGGTGCTCTCGGGAGCCTTGAACCAGGTTTCTGTTACTGCACAGATATCGATGTTCTCCATGCTAAGGAGAGTTTCGAAAAGTGCATCTTGAGGTTTAGACTTCTGGCGTTGAGTAGCATTACTCTTAGTTTCTTATCCCTTGTGATACCTATGGAGGTGGGTTTGTCCTTTGAGCTTTGCCTAAAAAAGGCACTATGGGGGTAGCAAGAGCCTTTGCCAATATCCGAAAGCCCAGGGGTGACAGGTGCAAGCCGTCCCTAGTGAAGCATCATGGCTTGTCAAGCATGTCATCCCAGGCTGACAAGGATTGGATCCCCTTTGAATGACACCAATACTTAAGCCAATTGTTGAAATTGATCATCTTCTCTTCATATTGTGGCATCATTCTTGGTGAGGGTAAGATGCTACTCAAGGTCAGGGTCATACCAGCCTGGGCTACATACTCAGAGAGCTCCTCTATGTCTCTTTTCATGTAGTCCGGGGAGGTACGTCTCAGGTCATTCACACCAGCATGGACAATGACTGAGTCATATTTGTACTTGCCTTGAAGTGACCTGAGTGCTTGTGTTATGTGGCGGATCCTAGCACCTGACAGGCAGCTCACCATGACCTTCTCCTTGTTCAGCCTGGTGAGCAGGACGTCAGTGTGCCTGATGATAGAGTCACCTATTACAAGTGTATGAGGTGTGTTGTTTAGCCTTAAGGGCTGTGACTGTTTGGCACACTGGCTTTGTGAGCTATGTGTTGCACGTGTTTTATTTTGGGGTAGCGGTTGCTTGGGTGTCTGCTTTGGAGGTCTCTGCTGCTTAGGCAGATTTTTATTTAGAACCTCCGAGTATGTTTTTGTGTGTTTATGTGTTTGGTTTGCTGTCGTGGTAGGTCTATGTGAGACTGGAATTGTAATGAGTGTGGTTTCCTTCTCCTCCTGACAACTGACCTTTGGACATGCTAGAATAGTATTGGGAATTCCTTTATAATTGAGAAAAGGACCAATGGGGAACAAGGTACTCAAGGGGAGTTGGTGAGGGTGTAGTGCTTTTAATTTTTTAGTGCTGACTTATATAATTGCTTTAGTGAGCAAGTGCCAGGCTTTAGAGTAGGAATATGGTGTTTATTATGAGAACTAGATCAGTTCTAAGGGAAAAAGTGAAGAGCAGACTTTGTGGAGCCGAGAATGGTTTAAACCCAATTAAGTGGAGCTGCCTGATGTTGCGCTATGCACAAAATCACGCAAAGCCATTCCAAATGCTGTCACTTCCCACTCTTCTGCCTCTTATTCCACCCAGAGCCTTCATGGCCACCCTAGACTTAAAAGAAGCCTGCCTTCACATACCCATCAGGACTTCCCACAGACAATTTCTGCATTTCTCTGGACCATCCTGTCATTTCCAATTTACTGCCTTGCCCTTTGGTTTATCCACTGCCCCTCTAGTCTTTACAAAGTGCCTAGCCCCAGAAACTGCCTTCTGCAGAACGCAAGGAATCCAGAGTTACACTTATCTGGACGACATCTTAATACTAGCAGAGTCCAAAGATACCATCTCAAGGCATCTGCTCTTCACCATGTCCCTCCTGCAAAATATAGGGTTTACCATCAACCTCCCAAAGTCCTCCTTAAACCCAGGCCAGGACAAGATTTTCCTAGGCTGCAGAATCAGGATGGACAAAATGAAGGCCTTTCTCCCACAGGACAAGGTTCTATCCCTGAATGCCCACTTCCAGGAAACCCTCCATTCCCAGAAGGTAACGGCAAGGCAATTCATCCATCTCCTGGGCTTAATGCAGCTAGCAACCCCACAAAACCACTGGCCAGGATGCATATGTGCAAGCTGCAGTGGTACCTCAAAAACATTTGGTCCCAACACCTACATCCCTTAGAAAAGGAGATTCCTCTCCTTCCTTGTCTGAAGAAAGAAATCAGTTGGTGGATAAAGCAAGCCCATCTAAACCCAGGACTTCCACTGCAATTTTCCACCCCAACCCAAACAATGCATACAAATGCCTCAGATTCAGATTGGGGAGCAACCCTGGCATCCTACAGGGTCCAGGAAAACTGTCACCCTTCTCTACAGAGCAAGCACATCATTATCAGGGAAATGACAGCTGTCCTCCTAGCCTTAAAGACCTTTATCCCCCTTCTGGTCCCAGGGGTGCTCCGGATAGTGACAGACAACACCACGGTTATGTGGTATCTGAACAAACAGGGAGGAACAAAGACCTACCAGCTGTGCATGCTGACCCTGCTGATATGTGACCTAGCCTCTCACCACAACCTGGTCCTGCAGCCGACTTACATCCCCTCGCAGGACAACAAACAAGCAGACCTCCTAAGTAGGACCTCCTCACCACAGCATGAATGGATGCTGGATGGGGGGGTCTTCCTAGACATAGTCCACCAGTGGGGTACTCCACAAATAGAACTGTTTGCCTCCCCCCAGAACAGGCAGCTGCAGACCTTCTGCTCAAAGATACACTCTCCTCTGGCTTGGAGAGTGGACGCTTTCAGCATCTTTTGGGAGGGGAAGTTTCTTTATGTCTCCCCCCCCCTTCCAATGATTCAGAAAGTCCTTCTGAAAATACAGAAGGACAAACCAAAAATCTTGTTAGTGACCCACTACTAGCCAAGGCAGCAGTGATTCCCCCTACTTATCAATCTAGCCAAGGGCAATCACTACAAGTTACACTTCAAGTTGGACCTCCTGACACAAGACAAAGGTACTTTCCTTCATCAACACTTGCAGATGTTATCCCTGACCCTGTGGGTGATAAACATTTGATCCCCTTCAGACACCACTACTCAGAGGACATGCCTTCAGTGCTGAGGGAGGTAAGGAAACCTACCACCAGGAAATCTTACCTAGCTGAGTGGGAAAGATTTATTAAGTGGTGTATGGACAAGGGAAGGGAGCCCTGTTCGGTGGATGCCCCCCTTGCTCTCACTTATGTGTGTCAACTGATTAAAAGTGGACTTTTTTACTCTTCAGTGAAAGTACACATTTCTGCTATCTCAGCCTGCTTTCCCTTGGATCCTCCCTTGCTAGCCAGGCTAGACATTAAGCTCTTCCTTAAAGGGGCCTTAACATGAGGCTGCCAAATAAACCTATCCCTGCACTCTGGAACCTCAATTACATCCTGGAAAAACTAATTCAGCACCTTTTCGAACCAGCTGCATCTTCTTCCTTACAGATGTGTACTTGGAAAATCATTCAGCCAGAAGGGTCTCAGAGCTGCAGGCCTTAATGGCCCGCCCCCCTACACCACCTTCCACAAAGACAGACTCACCCTGTGGACCAATCCCTCTTTTATGCCTAAAGTGGTCAATGACTTGTCTCTAAACCAATCTATCTACCTGTCCACTTTCTTTCCCTCCCCCACTAATGAAGGGGAGAGGATACTGCACTCCTCGGATGTGCACAGGCAACTTAGATTATATCTGGACAAAACCAGAACCATTAGGAAATCTAAGCAGCTCTTTGTCTCCTTTCACCCCAAAGCCCTGGGAAGGCACTCTCCAAACAAACCATTGCTTGCTGGATCAGGAAAGCTATTCATCTCTGTTACACTCACCATGGAAAACACCCTCCAGGTGGAGTAAATGCCCATTCCACTAGGGCGGTGGCCACCTCCAAGGCATTCATGAGAGGTCTGGACAAGGCATCTATCATGGAAGCAGCCACTTGGTCCACTATTCACACTTTCACCAAACATTACAACCTGGACCAAGTTTCTAGAGCTAGGGCAGGATTTGCCAGGGCCATCCTACAGGGCATTGTAGAATCCTCTTCAGCATCCACCTCACCTTTTATGCATCTAAGTTGTGGTACTCTCCCACAGCTAGAATACTGCAACATAGGAATAGAAGGACATAGAATAGTTGTGTAGAATCTTACCATAACCATAGATGTCCTACTCTTCCATGTTGCAGTATTCCTTCCCACCCACCATTACCCCCTATACTTGCTCCTTTAGTCCCAACCAAGTCCTAGATTTAATTAATCTACTAAATGACACCAAGGCCATACACCTGTCCCCACTGGCATCCCTCATGCTGGGCCTTCCTCTCTACCTGCTGGCCTTCAAGTTCTGAGGATTTAAGGCTCCTGGTTTATGGCCCTATGTGTGACATCCCACACAGCTGCAACAGCCAAACTGAAGCTTTTGTATAGGAGCTGACGTGCGAGTCACCTGAGGGCAGGAAATCCCACAACTGGAATACTGCAACACAGAAGAGAAGGACATCTATGGTTATTTTTACACAACTATTCTTTACTGCTGTCACCCTCTGGAAAGTATTGAACAGTGTAAGATAAGTGAGCCAAGACTAAACTTTGATGTCTGGCTTTCTATTTGTAAATCAGTGCTCTGACGGAGTGTAAGAAGAAAAGAGGCATTCACAAAACCCTTTCAAACCCTTGGAGTCCTTGTTTATGATTTAATGTTATGGTGGCTGAATCTGTTTTAAAACTGTTAACAATGCTATCTTTCCTTCTTGACCTCTACATATCATGGTTGTAAATGAGGGCCTAGATTTGGGAATCAGGGTACAGTTTGCAGCACAAGCTATCCTCTGGAGTTATCTAATTTATGAAGGCATAGCCCAGTAACACTCACTACATTTAAGCAGCTTACAAAAACCTTCATTCAAATGATAAGAAATCTAATTTCTACTTGAAAACTATTCATTTTTAGGTACAGTCTCTTTAAAAGTAATATTTTTGCAAGGGACCCAGATTACTAAAATCACTCAGTGCTGTGGTCAGTAAAAAGCTCTACTGTGGGATGGATTAGTGCCACAGAATGTTACTCTTCTTGTGAGGAAGATAAAGAAGACATTCCTTTTTCTGTGATGCTGCTGATACACAGTTGACTGCAGATGAGGTACCCAGGGCAAGTGTGAGGTACCTTCATTTGATGGTTGACATCTCTAGGGATTTGTTGAACCAACTTTTGTACAGGACTCTGCTACTTGCTACTATAGCTCTCAACCAATCAGGGACAAATCCAGAAATAATCAGGAACATTTTTAAAATATTGAAACCATTAACTTCAGGCACTGACAGACTAAAATAATGTGAATGAATATATATTTTCTGAAGCAAAACAAGTCTATAACTCTAATTTCTGTATTATGTATGTGTAATTAACCATCTTTACTCCAAAAGTCACCACTTTTAGGAGGGATTAAGAGGGAGTGTGTTAAAATTTGAGTGAAAATAAGAAATGTTTCTGAAAATCAGGGACAGTTGAAAGGTATGCTTGCTATGCTACCCTTAAAGGATTATTGCACAAAAAACTGGTAATCAATAATTGGCATTTACACCTGCATTGGTGACTGAACCAATTATAGTCCCACCAATAACAGAATAAGGAATTCTGTATTTCTAAAACAGGTATCTAGTCCTCTGTCAGTTCTAGCACTTGATGATACACTAATGGAAGTCTAGATAAAATGCATATTATTAGGCCACCTAAGGCATCTCCTGCTCATTTTGCTCTTCTTGTGGACTTTCTTTCCTCATTTAAGCTGAGTTCTATGACCCGAGTGACAGAACAAGCACAAATGATAAGTTGGTATACTAACTGCTGAGACTTTTAGTCATTATGTGGACTACATATTATTTTTTCTGTCTTTACCAAAAGTGGCAACTACATCCTTTTTGCCTTTCTAGAATGCTCTTTTCAACCTCCAACACCATTAAAATGTAAAAGGGCTTGGTCTTTTTCATTTATTTACTTTTGGGGGTCTACTTCTTTTTTTACAGGCAGCTGTTCTCTTGATTTCTACACCATACCTGAAGTTAGTACACTGAAGCAGTTTTATTTTCTCTTCCTTTTTTTGTCTCATACTTTTTTCTGAAGCTTATGTAACTTCTTCTCTATGGATGCAAAAGTTCAAGTAATTGCCAAGAGTCATGTAATACATGTGGCTTGTCTTTAAAAGGTTTCTAATTTATGATCAGTAAAAGAGGACATACCCTCTATTGATAGATTCACCAAGCTTTTGTGCATCTTAGGTATTCCAAAGAAAGAAAGTATAAAACAAACCTTATCTGCATAAATTCAAACAAGATTTTAGTAAACAAATCATCAAAAAACAGACGCCTAAAGTAAATAAATTACAGTCTCACCATAAGCTATAAAAATAGAATTCCTAAAAGTAAGTTCATAGGTGTCATTCAGTAATGTTTGAGAAAAATCTTTGCCATACACTTCAAAGATATACTATTCAATCCCTGTCCTTAGCTGGCTTTATACATAAACAGTTCAACATTTCTGCCTTTTTTTCAATGTTTGTTTGTCTTTCGGCTTTTTCCCGGTTAGAGGTCGCCACAGCAGAACTCCGGTCCGCTAATGATTGGCAGTATATTTTTATGAACGCCGAGGTGCCAGCTCGACATTCACGAAGTCACGCCCATTTACATGTCTTTCGAATGCCCACCCAACCGCCGGGAGGACATGCAGACTCCACACAGAAGGCACTCTCCACACTCCAGCCGAGAATCGAACGGGAGAACCTCTTGCTGTGAGGCAACAATGCTACCGCTGCATCAATAATGTTAAAAAAATCACTCAGATTTCTGAGCATGGTGCACTCTGGTAACCATTTAACATGTTCTTTCAGGGGTTTCAAAGATTGTCAGAATATGATGCATTAGAGGGTTCCAAGCACTTTCCTACTTAAGCCCTTAAAAATACAATTTACCCATTTGTTGGTGTTGAGATTCAGTTTTATCTTCCTTGTGAAGAATTTTAACTCTATAAATATATCGAACAGGTTAGAATTTGAACTACAGACAAATGTTAGTCCCTTCAAAAACATCAAAAACAGGGCCATAAAACCTGGAGTGATTTTTCTAGTAGTATAATTATAAATTTTGTAAATGTCTTTTTTTTTTTTTTAAGAGTGTTCATAACTGGATAAGAGGACTCAATGTTAGCCTGAAAAGCCAATCAACTTGGGGGAGGGAGTAATAGTTATACAGAGAAGGCTGTGAAATGTAAAAGATTAAATGCAAGAGCTTTTGGTGTATAGCTTATGTGTTTAATAAAAGTTTGTGATTTATTGTAGCAGCTGTTCACTTAACTTCATTGGTGGGGGAAATGCTTTCTTTTCATTGAGGGGACTAATTAGTGGTAGCATGAGATAAGGTTATTTTTAAATGCTGATTTTGCAGGTCATCCTTAATTTTGATGCATATTTTTTGCTTGTCAGTCATTAAATGCTTGCTTTTATGGCAAATTAATTACAGTCAGTCAATAATGCCAGACAAGATTCATATTTATTAATCCAAAAATGAAGATGATGCAAAACCAGTTATTGTATTGAGTTTTTAAGGTTAATTATATAGTAATATTTAAAACTGTTTCTGATATTGGGCTTCTGTCCCTCCATTATTTTTGGCTTTGACAGAATTATTAAGCAAAGACGTTGAGAAGTATAATAGCTTTCAAGTGTCCCTGCTTTTGCCTAATATGTTTGGTCTGTTCCTCTTAAAATTGCTGATTTGCTGGCAAGTCACTGAGGATTGCAATCACTAAATAACTTCAAGCATTTGAGCTTCAGACTTAATATCCTTCAGCAATGCATGTTAATGCAAAATCTATTATATGAGCATTATTTAAAATTTGTTTGGGACTTAGTCCCCATTATTTTTGTCTGTTAGCTCTGCATGGGTACTGGGCAGTGCACAGCTTTGAAGGCAGGCTTGGAGTGGTGTTTGAGTGAAACAGAGTTGTATGTAATTAATGTAGTCTTTATTTTTCTGTGTGTGTGTGTGTGTGTGTGTGTGTGTGTGTATGTGTTAAATTTTATTGCTGTTGGACATTTGACAGATACACAGACATGAACTGGCTATGGATTTGCCATTGGACATTTGAGAGGTATACAGACTGGAATTGGCTATGGATTTCTAGAGAGGTATAAACAAGAGAATGAGTCAGAAGGTTTTAACATGAGATACAGCAACTAGGACAATAACAATACTGTAATGAATGAAACAGAACTCAGATTCCCATCTGAAAGTTCTGATGAAGTTCCAACTGAAGGGAGAAAAAGCACTTAAGTAATAAACTGGTATGTTGAGCGAAGTGAGCTCTGCAGTGTTTTTTTTTTTTTGTACACTGATACTGTCTGTAGATGAAGACAACTTCCTTATCTGTCATGATCAAGTTAAAAAGTCATTAATATGGCTTTACAAGACTAGTATATATCTGTGTAAAACAATTTAACTGGAACAAAAGATTTCAGCGTTCGGAAAGCAACAAACAGAACCAAATGTAATAAACGCTCATCCCCTGTGTCTTGACACGCCAACCACAATGAATGGTCACAACAAAAACGGAAATAGAACCGATAAATAAAATCAAGAATTTATTATCCAAAAAGTTGCTCGCAGTATAGCGAGTGAAAGCGCTTAACTTTTTGGATAATAAATTCTTGATTTTATTTATCGGTTCTATTTCCATTTTTGTTGTGACCGTTCATTGTGATTGGCATGTCAAGACACAGGGAATCAGCGTTTATTACACTTGGTTCTATTTGTGTAAAACAATTTGGAATGTTTTATTATGGCCATTTTTTATCACAATCAAATATTGGAGGTGCAAACACTCAATAAAGTTTCTGCAATTGATAAGTACAGACGCTGTCTATGGATAAAAGTCACTCACCCAGATAGTGTGGGTGTTGCAGTATATTTAAGAGCAAAAAAACTTGGCTACAATTTATTTCATTTTCCTTCGCCATCAGACAGTAGTATTGTACACTGCAGTGCACAGAGGGTGTGGCTTATTTGACAGGAAATGGCAGGATGTAAGTGTGGCAACCATGGCTGAAGCCAAATAACTGTTTAAGATGGTTCTTGAGTTGCTTTCTAAAGGTTTGGTACAAATTCCCTCACTTTAATGTTAGAGATGATTTCAAGTATCAGAAACAAGTCTAATAGAGCCTTTTTGAAAGAAGGTCACTGTACTGTAAGGGTATTGTCATTTTGTGTTCTTAAAAGGTATGAGGTGCATTTGATTTGGATTTCAGCATGCAATAAGGGGCATTAGCCATTGTGATGTAATTTAACAAAAAAGTAGAAAGGAAGAAGATGAATCTGGCTGTAGCTGGAAGCCAGCAGGTTTTGTTTAAGGAACTACAGTGGCATTTATCTTTGGGAACTAAGCATATAAATCTGCAAGTTCTTTTAGTGAGGGTTTGTAGTGCATGGGACTACAGGGAATGATATATTGCAGGTGTGGTATTAGAATGTTTATTGCATGGTCATCATTCGCCTGAGAGCTCAGAAGAGAAGAAATGATAAGGCAGGCTTTTAGGTTAGGTTTTGACCTTGTTGACCACTGAATAAGGTAATATTTGGTGAGAGGCCATCTCACCTAGCACTGTCAAAGTTTGGTAGGTAGTTTAAACATCTTTTAACTTCTGAACAGTTACCATCTGAAAATGGAAAGTATGAGAACATTAGGATAGATCTGATGCAAAAAATATGCACCAAAGATACAACACAAGGGAGTACTGAAAGAAAGTTTAAAATGACTAGCAGATAGAGCATCACTATACAAATAGATGACAAAAAGCAGCCTATTCCATTTGATTTTAAGAATGGGTTGAGTGATTTTAACAAGAAAGTTACTAATTTCCTTCTAGGAAAAGGGGTTGCACACTTGTCTAGACTGAAACAGTTTAATGTAACCTACTATGGTTTGGTTGATTGATTTTTAAATATTTTCCTGAATTACAATATTTCATTCTAGATCTGTAAAACTTTATATGTTAAAAGCTTTCCATGTGCAGCTTTGTTATGAATGGGTGCTTTTACATCTAAATTTAGCCATGGTGCAGATTATGATGATAACCAGAAAATATTAATTCTGCGGTAGCAAAAAGATATTGAGAAGTATTACAAGGCTGTGTTACAGTCATCTGTCACACTTCATTCCTTGCCTTAAGCACGGGGCATGTAGTACATCCAATGCCATGCTACATTTTCCACCCAATTACTGCAATTACGTATGGCCATGTTTTAAGTAAAAGGCTTTGTAAAATGCTATTTTTCCTATAATGGCATCACTAAACATTTGTGAGCTTTTTATCCTTAGTGCTGTCATTGTAGGGATAGAATGAGGCTGTGTCCAGATGCTGACCCCATCTATTAACACCTATGTACACCCTTCATACGATCCTTATGGTGACATCACAGAAGCACCCAACAAAATTATGAGGGCATAACCTTAGTAAAAAGTTTATAAAGCTTTTTATTAAGAATTTACTCACATAGTATTGGTAGGATGGGATGGACATAACTTTGCATTTAAATTCCTAAGTGCTGTGAGTGTGACAGAACACATTAAACTGTAGCTTACGTACATTCAAATGTAGCTAATTCATTTAAAAAAGATACTCCATCACTATGTTTAAAAGATGTCACTTTTTATCTATGTGCTTTCCACCACCACCTACCAATTACTGAGCCTTTCACAGTCAGACTTAACTCCCTTCATTCCCTAGTGGTTTGGATCCATCTAGAACCATTACAATGAGAGTCACTGGGGGATTATTTAGGTAGCCATGAGGGTTGCTTATGTACTCCCTAACATCATGGCAAGGAGGACATTTTTACTTATCTAACCGTGCTACTCAGTGGGGATCATGTGTCCTGCATCACTGTGTGTGTGTGGGGGGGGGGGGCTGGGGGTGAAGGAACATGATGTCTTCCCCTACACAAGTGCACTCTCATATGCACTTGGTCAGTAAAGGCTACTGTCCATCTGCAGTCAGGAGCCCACCTCTTTCCCACAAAAGACTACTACAACCTGCAACTGGCTCCACTTCAAACCCATAGTGGCATGGACATCCTCCCTGTTGGCTTCTTGAAGCACCCAAGACGCTAACTGAACTTGGGTTGCCTGGACTTGGTCAAGGGTTTCTCCTAACCCTACATATTATCAGAAATTCCTTTCCCTAAAAGTACTGTTACATGGGATACAAACACATACACACACTACATCTGTCCTGTAAGTCTAACCAGCAAACCCTCACAGTCACATTCAACAACATACATCAGCATACTATCAAAATGCATTCAACAAATAAACGCATACAAAACATTTAAACACACATAACACATCACAAAATCTAATCCCTCAACTAGCCCTTACACTCATCCTAGCTAACAAACACTTGCACACACAAACCACTAAACCTATCCCCTCACCTAACACTTACTGTAGCCCTAACAGCAAACAATCCCAAATGCACACCACAGGATCTATCCGCGCTTCATACACACACACACACACACACACACACACACACACACACACACACACACACACACACACACACACACACACACGCCTAGCCCACTTACCAAAAAGATCTTCCTCCATTCGATGTAAACAGCAGTTAACAATGACAGTATTTGATCTACATAACAAGCTGAACACAGTGTTGAACAAATTGCTGGTTGACAGAGTGTCTGGCACCTGTATATATAATATGGTAGTAAACCAAGGCTTGATATGTTTTAATGCCTGGTTCAAGAGTTGTCTTCCATGAGTTGATTGTTAAACCATTCACTACTGGCCCCTGTAGCTGAAATTGTTTTTGCATGCCCCTGACTGTGTTACTTTCTAAAATTTCCAGTATCTGTCTTATTTCCTCTCATGAGCTGTTTCAGCTTTATTATTGATAAACCGAGAAAGTACAAATGATTTTGTACTGTACTTGGCATGCCAATATGTAAAGTTTACTGTTTGGTTTGCAAAATGCAATTAAGGAAACATTTAAGCTTCTTATCCTTTCTTAACATAGCAAGGATTTACAATGTGTGCTCACTTATTGGTAGAACTAGAACTACAGGAGCTGCTGATACTGTACTTCTGTTATCCTGCTGTATTTACTCTGTGTAGATACCATATTGAAGGAGGAGTTGTTCAGATAATCCCTTTACAGAGTTACTATACCAGAAAGATGATGTCAGGTTCCTCGTTCTTTTATGACTTCTTTCTGGTAACCATTTGAAACAGCAGGGCTTGCTACAGCTAGTCCCAAAATATGGAGACTGACTGCTTAAAAGACTGGATTCACATATACTAAGTCTGAGATGCCATTTCTCGGAATATTCCATTTCCTCTGTAGTATGGTGATCTCAGAGTTGCCCTCTATATGAGAGGGATGCAGTGTGGTCTTGCCCCCCTGCAAAATGAAGTTTAAACGAGAATAATAATTTTCTAGATTTGCTCTTTTCCTGTGTTTTAGGTCTTTTTTCCGGCTTTTCAGCACGTAGCATTTTGACTGTCGACATTTCAATTGGACCCCTTGCTTCCACACTTTTTCAGAATAAATTTTACCAAGTATTTGCTTGATGGAGTTTAGGTACCTGTGTATGTCCTTACACCAAGTGGTCTAGCCCTCCTTTGCTTTACTGACAGCAGTTTAATGCTTATATTGTCTGTGTATATTAACCAGTTTGTCACTAAATGCACGGTTATGTTGATACCACAGAGTGGGAGTTGCTCCATCTTGGCCCATATTAGCATTTCACTTGTTCTTATTGTAGCATTCATTCGTTTGCCTTATTTAGATATTCTCTTCTCTGTCTGATCAGTTCCATTAATGAAATGCAGCCTTTTGCTGTTTTACTGACCCAGCCAGCCAGCTGTGGAATGCCATATACAGTATGTATGTAGTATTTATTTGTTTTTGACAAGAACCTCCTAATTAATTGCCTCAAAGTAAAATATATTGTATTGACACAAAGAACTGCAGTCCAACCTTATAATTTATTACATTGTTAAAGACAGTACAATATTCAGTCTGAGGTCCACTAAAATGAAATATAAAGCAATATGAAATCAAGATGAAGTGAGAAGCAAATGTGCCATTATCAATTTAATACCATAAATTTCTAACACAAACTTCAAACACTGAAAATTATGTAATTGTAAGCTAAAATAAGGTATTATACAATGACTGTCCATTAGTATTCAAAAAGTAGCATGTTGATTGGTCAGCCCAACCAGCATGCCCGTCGTTAATCTGAGCATATACCAACAGAAAAACATCTGATAGCCTGGACTTTATTCCATAATATATGCAATAAAAATGTACTTTTCCTTCATTTAAAAAAAGAAAAAGAAAGTCACAAAACTGGAGACATAAATGAACAAGAGACATGGCACAGAGAAAAATAAAAGGATAATGAGGTAAGTTATGTAAAATTAAAGAAACGTACCTGACTATCTTTTTATTTTTTTGTCACCTGTCTCTCCTGTATGCTAAAAGTCTCCTTTTTTTTCTCTAATTAAAAAAGCAACAGAGATCTTCCTTTCCGCATTGCTTCCTTTACACAGCACTGGTGTACTATGAAAGACTGAGAAAGCAAGTTCCATATGCATGCACAGTACATCAGCAACACCCCAGGATACCAAGGGAAAAGCGGAAGAATACTGCAGTGCTGTTATACAAACACATTATTTAAGAAAAGTAAGTCATTTTTTATTAAATAATGTGATTATATAATAGCAATAACCAACAACCAACTCTGTGGTGTGGTATATTGAAGATTTACCCATGGTTGGCTTTGTTTAATCACTTAGGCTTCATCCTAGTGATTAAAATACACCAACTATAGGTAAATCTTCACTATACCAAACCCACATCATTGGTTATTGCTATATTATTCCTAAGTAAAGAAAAAATCCCTATAGTCTAATCATTCAGTTTTAATATCTCTCTTTTCTGCTTCCTATTAAGCCACTATCTTGTATCTAGTATGGTTTAAGACACACAAAAATCAAATGAGTTTCTTTAGCTGAAATCTCATGGACCCATTTCTGGCATCAGTGGCTTACCTTTATTTCTAAGCCTATCCCCTCCCCATCTTTTGCCAAAAACTGATTGTGGAGTGAATGTCCTCCATTATTTTAATAACTGCACTCCCTGGGACTTCTGGAATTGACTTCCCTTTCTATGATAGTACTTTTATGCATCTATCATTAAGAGACCCTGCATGGTAACCTCAGTTTAAAACATGTTCAGGTTTATCATATGTTCTCTAACTCTCCCTGTTTACTGCTACCAGAAAGTATGCACTCAGGTGCCTAGCTTTCAATCCCAGCATCTCCTACATAGTACTTCCACCACTGGAAATATTCTTTTCAATCTACTTAGGTTCATATGTAAGTACAAGGTTAGCTGTCCTTATGGGCCATTTTAAACTTTTGTTGCTTGAATGAACCTAGACCATTTGGTGTTAGATTGTGGTCATATATCCCATTGTCAATAATTATATATATTACCCCTAGTATGAATAACTGGGATTATACTATAGATAATTTGAGGGGAAACATGCATAGGATAAAGCATTTAGGAGCTGCCTCTGTCCATTGGTATTACAGGGGACAGTCCTGGGGTAAAGTTTCTAATACCCATCTATAGATCTGATGTTACTCTTGAATATGGACAGGGATGAGCTTTATTTTACATGGATGGGGAGTCTGTTCCAGAGCAACTTTATCCTCTGTGATATATACCTGTCCCTAAATACCATTCTATTGATGCTGCAGAGTAGCAGTCTGTAGAATGCCATGCATAGTGAAAGGGTTTTGAGTCAGTCCATGTAGGACATATTGTTTATGCCTCATATCCTTTTAGTAAGGTATTTCTGTGCGGGTTCCAGTTGTGTGTGTCTGGAAAGATACATGCCAAGGGAGGCATTATGTATGTATTTATTTATTGGCATTTGATTACCAGGAAAATCTGAGTGGGTAGGAGCCCATTTTCAGCACAGGCCCAGGGAGAAAAGCTCCAAAGTATTACAAAACATTTTAAGAAAAATAATTTTACAGTCTTTAAAAATAATACAAAAACAAATGCAGTTTAAATAGTTATACCAAAATAGACAAAATATGAAAATACTGGTTAAGAACAGATATAAGATCTGATATGATTTAATAGTTAGAGAAATTAAAGGTAAGCTAGTATAACAGAAACAGGAACTGCAAAATGAAGTAAAAGAAAAGCAGGCTTATGGTATAGTTAGAGAGAAAGACGGGAGAAATTGATAGAAGTAAAGAAAGGAGAGTAAAGAGCTGTAAGTTATGAATAGGCATTTGTTCACATTTAGGGATATAATTTATCCTGGTGTTGAATAAGAACAGAGACCGCTTTTGGCTAGAAATTCTTACAGAATGGTTTTGAAGGATGGGAAGGAGGGTATTGACCTGATGGAAAGTGAGGAGGAGTTCCAGGCCTTAGCAACATGGTACAAGTACAGACAATGCCCAGCAGATTTGACAGGCTTGTGAACAGACCAAGTTTTTGGTCATTAAATCATAACAACAGACTAGGAACATAGTTCTATAATGATATTTAATGCTGGACAAGCAGTTGGATTCTGGATAATTTTATAGGTAGTAAGAAGATGAATATATGCTAGATGATGTGGTAGTTCAACCAATTTATGTGGGTACTGAAAGAGGTATTTGCTGCAAATTTAGCAACTATGTTACAGCGTTGTTCAAGTTTTGACTTCTGCGATGTCTGAAGGCTAGTAATGATGAGACAAAGCCATGTTTCAGTTGCTGTTAAAGGTCCCTGAGTAATTTTTGAAGGTCTGCCACATTGTCAGATGTGCAAATGAGTGTGGAGTCATCTGCATACAGTATTAAGGAGGCATGTTGTATGGATGTGTGGTGGGTGTTGGTGAGAAAGTTAAAGAGGAGGGGAGCAAGGATACAGCCTAGTAGTACACTGGTGGTGACTGGGAGGTACTGAGAGAGGCTGGAGTGCCATTTTACTGAATAATACCTATTGGAGAGGTAACTTCTGAACCATAGCAGATTGGACTGACAAGAGACCTGGTAAGGACATTTGAAGTAGAAGTTTAATTTATTTTATTTTACATTTGTTAACCGGGAGAGTCCAACTGGATATCTGTCCATTTTCAGTGGAGGCCAGGGGAGAAAAATCATTAACAAGAGAAAGACATGTTAAATAAAAAAGGTTCACTTAAACAAAATATAGAGTACACAATCTTTATACTTCATATAGAAGTATAGTACATATAAGGCTGTGACTGTGTCGAAGGCTTTAGACAAGTCTAAAAATAAGAAGCAGATTGGTTTGCCATTATCTCCTGCTTTATCGACAGTATCTATATAGGTTAGAAGTGTAGTGGTAGTACTATGGGAAGGACGGAAGCCATGTTGTGTGGGGGATAGGAGTTCTTACTGCAGGAGATAGTCTAGCAATTGTTTTTGAATAGATTTTTCAAGTATGTTGGAGATGGGGGATAACATTGCTATACGTCTAAACTTAGTAATGTCTGCTGAATGTCCTCTTTTGTGCAGAGGGGTAATGTGTGACTTTTTCCAGACAGAGGGATTGTGGGATTCCTGGATTGACCTATTTATAAGGATAGAGACAGGGTATGCAATGCTATTGGCTGCTATCTTAAGGTATTCACTTGGAAGGGCACCAGCTGAAGTACAGCATGGTTTGAGTTTAAGAATAGTTTTATATAGGATGTGAGCACAGGTTTGAAGGTGAAAATGAATGTGCTGATATGTGCCTGCTGGGCAGGGTTAGGATTAGATGTTGGGGAATCCTTGGTTAGAGATGTTATACTATCAATAAAATAAAAGTTAAATTGTATTGCAGTTACAAGTGGAGTTGTTGGGGTTAGGGCTGAATTTATGGCTTTCTGGAATTTTTAGGGTTGTGTTTACTATTATTCTGGAAGCTATTATAGTGTATTTGTTTGTCTTCATTAATTTGCTTTTTAGCACAATTGAGAAGCATTCTGAAGTTTTCAGGATACTATGGTGTTTTAGATTTTTGCCATTCTTTCCGTGCTTTTTCTCTATCCTGCATTAGCATTTTACTGTTTTTGGATAGCCAAATTGCAGTATTTGTTTTTAGTCTCTTCCCTCTAGGAGGTGTAAGGCTATTTAGGGTATTCAAGAAAGTTGTACTGAATTCATTTACAGCATCGTCTATGGGGAGGATTTTTAAGAAGTTCCAGTTAATAGAGATGATAGGTTAGTAATGAACATTTCTGGGTTAAACTTGAAAAGGTTGTGTGCTGTTTTATAAACATGTTGTTTAAGTGAATGCGTGAGATGCCTGGTTGCATAGCTTGGGAAATTATCACTGAGACATTCAGATTTTGTACCTGAGGTGGTGTATTTGCTAGGGTCCAATAATAGGATCCAGTCTAATAAAAACTCTGATGTCTTGCTATAATGTGTGGGGCTATTAATTAGTTGTGTGAAACCAAATAAATGCATGATGGATGTACAGGACTTACAGTTTATGTACAACCAATTAACATTCACATCAACTTGTAGTATTTTTTCCTGTGGAATTGTTATGGATATAGAGTGTAGGATATCTTCCAGTACAGCTGTGTTGTCACCAGGAGTGATGTAAAGAACAGTAATACATATTTGTTTATAACTGTTTAATTTCAGGAAAGTTATAAGAAGCTCTTTTGAATTTAATTGTGGTACTGGTTTGTTGTAAGAGAAAATGTGGTAGTTGCTGGGAAAAATTAAAGCAAAACTACCACCTTTACTCTTTATACCATCATTACAGATGATACTATAGCTGGGATGTGTAATTTCAAATTTATTTTTGCTGGGTTTAAGCCAAGTCACAGTTACCGTAAGATTATCAGGCTTATGTTGGATAATCCAGGCATGTAGTTCAGCAATTTTATTTCTTATTCTTCTAACATTTATGGCAGCAAAAGTTAGATTACCGAGGTTGGAGTTTGGCTGTTACAGGGCTAGAGTACTGTGTGAAAGAAAATTGTCTTGATATTCATTGTGACAGGTGGGATTAGGATTAGAGTGAATGTCTCCTCCTAGAAGGATTTCAGTATATTGGGGAATTATTGATACTTTTTTGGAGAGTATTTCTCCACCTAATTTTGTCTTTGTTTGAGCTGAAATGGAATTAGTCTATATTTGGAGTAAAGGTGAGGGGTGTCATTAAATAGGTTTGGTGCGATGTTTGGACAGAGTAGGGAGAATATATGAATAGGTGCTTGGGTCCAGAGTTGGAGATATGTTGAAAGTTATTATAGGGTCATGGTAGGATGAAAGATGGCCCAATAGTAGGAGAAGAATAGAGGATAAGTTGAGTAGTAGCATGATTAAGTAAAGGGATTTGTATGGTATAGCGGGCAGGTAGTAGGGAATTAGGGATCAATAAGGGGAAAAAAGGAAGTTGCAGGGTTGAAGGATATTTTGTGGTAATGGAATTCAAAAGCTGAAAGAGGGTAGATAGGAAAGAAGTATTTTCTATGAAGGAAGATAGTTACGTTGCCTTAGTATCCTCTCTGGAATGTAAGGAATAGGGGGTTTAAAAGGCTAGAAGAAGCAAGGGTTTATTTGGGAAAAGTAGAAGATAAAATGTAGACTAGACAGGTGCTGTTAGGGAAAGGTGCGACTATTAATGTATACAGAGTAAAACAGTATGGGAGGGAGAAAGGTAGTTGGGAATTGTGCTAAAAGATTACATGGAAGTTAGGACTTAGGTAAATAATAAATAGTCTTTGTATGATAGCAGTAAGGCTGTCTGGGAGAGTTATGGAATAGGAGTCACAAGTGTAATGTGTGTGCAAGAAGTAAAACAGTAGAGTAAGAGGAGGTGGGTGGGAATTGGGGGTAGGGGAGGTCAACGGCTGGCCTAATGAAGGCTGAGTAATGGGGAACAATAATATCTCTAAATCAAGACACAATCCCTTTGTTTATAAGCTGTGCAATATAGGACAAATTTCTTATGACAGTGGACATGGCTGAAAGGCCATTGTTCACATACGTTTTGAAATCCCGAACAACTGGGTCAGCTATAAGGGGCATACTGTTAATATGGTAGTTCCCTGGGAGAAAGATGACTTCCCAAAGCATATAATAATGCATTTTCTGGTATTTAGTTTCAGTCCATGATTTTTGGCACCAGTCATTTCCTTGTGACAAACTTTCCTGCAGAATAGCCAAGTCATATAGCATGTAAAGTTATTTTAGAGGTATTTCCACACAAAGATGTTGATCCTACTTGATTGTGGTACATGTCTTGGCAGTTTCTATTAGGGGAACCAGTGGTCTTTCACTAACTCCAAGTCCTTCTCCCAAACTCTTCAGAATGAGTTTGACTTGTTTCTATTCAGTGTCAGTAATTTACCATAAATCCTACTTAGTCACACACCTTTCTCAGTGAGCCTCTTTCATAAATTCTGCACAGCTAAGAATGTTCTTCCTAGGGAAACACAATTTATTTTTGCTTGCCTAGCTTTGAAATTAGTTTTTTTTTTTTGAGAAAGGGAATACTTGTTCTTGACCTGAACATCTCCCAGGTTTGGCAGCTTTCATCATTCAACAATTGGTCCCAGTACTATAACTCATTAGCGTTGTTACCTGACAGCAAGAGGTTCTCCAGTTTGATTCTCGGCTGGGCTTGGGAGTGCCTTCTGTGTGGAGTCTGCATGTCCTCCCCGCGGTTGGGTAGCATTCAAAGACATGCATCCGTAAATGGGTGTGCCTTTGTTGAAGGTTGGGTGTCGAGCTGGCACCTCGGGGTTTCATAAAAATCTACTGCCAATCATTAGCGGACCGGAGTTCCACTGTGGCGACCCTTTACTGAGAAAAGCTGAAAGACAAACAACAACTATAACTCATTTATCTATTTCAATCAAGTGAAAAAAACAGCTATTTCATTGTTAGCATTAGCTGGTATAATGCTCATGTTAAAAACCAGCTGGAGGCATTCAGTTTCTTGGAGGCCCTGTCACTTCTTGAATGACCGTCTTATGAGAGATAAGCCCAGCTGTCTTCTACGTCTTGCCAGTATAACAATAAATGACATGGTTTCACTATCTCATTCTCAACAGTAAATAAATATTTCCAGGCAGCTGAACGTCCTTCTCATAATACAGTAAAATAACTTCAACAGGCATGTCTTATAATGTACCTCATGGTCATGTACTCCCAATCCCCAATATACCTACAGATAATATTAACTTTGCCTATATAACTTTTGTTCGCTCAGCAAAATTTAATGCAGCACTCCATAGGCTTATAGGATGATAAGAACTCTAAGATAAGTAAATCTGAAGACAACGAGCAACCTCAAGATGTATCCCACACTTCTAGGAGGGACCAGAGATGAAGTTGCAGCAATGGATGGGGCAACTATTGTTGAACTAATCTATCCCTTCACTGTGTTTTATTTATATATTAGCGGAGGTTCAGATCCTTTGTTCTTGTTTTTGGCAGCAATTCATCTTGTGAAGGTTTGACAGTTCCACTAGGGTAGGGTCTTTGATGACACTGAATGCCAGGCATAGATCTCCATGCAGAAATTTTTAAGCAATCTAAGGATAGAGCTAGTAGTCTGCCTTGGTAGCATAGTAAACTTGCACTCTACCAGCACATGTATGACTCTCTGTGTTTCCACTCCAACAGACAGCGACTTATCAGACTAACTACTCATACCAACTGTATCTACTGTCAGTCTTACCTAGACTATACCATTCTTTGTTTAAGGGAAACTGTTCACACTAACCAGCCATACCCATCTGCATCAACTTTCTCTCATAGCTGCAGACCAACTGCTATAACAAATTCTAACTGTACTACCTATCAGAAGTACATACTGACACCCTCACAAACATATAACTTACTTTTCTAGACTACCTTTTCCTTTACTCCTGCGCTACTATTCATACCCTATTAGACTTTAAGTCTATACTCCTTAACCAAACTACAAACAATAATTGCAATACAACTCTCACCGTTTTCCTTTCTAGCACACATAACATCATACCTTTATCCAACATACACACCCCAGTAGCACCACTATTATACAAAACTGTCTTACCAGAACTCCTCCCATGTTGTCCTTTCCCCATATCCATGTCAGCCCATATATATTCATCTATTCAAGTACACTTGGCAAAAACAGCAGTAAGTCCTATTTTATCATAACTCTAAGCCTAAACCCAAACAAAGCAATGTTCTACTTACATAATATGTATATGTCAATAAAATTAAAACTGGATGTTTACTCATATCCTAGCTGAAATCATTCTACTCCCACACTAGGTAATTCCTCGTCAAATTATCAGCAATCCTTCTCAAACTAATCCTCATCTAGCCCCTGATTTCCAGTTACATCATATGAACATGCATTGCAAAGCATTTATAATAAACTCCCTGAGCCGCATGCCTGGATTATTGCTTATTCCCAAATTGTCCACATAATCACTGATTCATGGCTGTAACATGATACAAAAAAAGGAGAAAATACTACCTTATGGTTACAGTATTATAAGCTGGTGGAAAGACACTACTGTACAATCATAATATTTGAGATTTCTATATTCCCTCAAACTATTCCAACTTTTTCTAATGCTGAAATTCTGATAATAGCACTCAAAATAAATAGCCATTACAGGAATCTACCTACCTCCAAGTAATAATATTATTATATTTGAAGACATCCTTTGTTGGATCTCTGCTAAAGTCTCATATGAAACCATCATATTGGGTAACACTAATATCGACTGGCAAACAGCAAACGCTGACAGTCCAACTAACAATATCCAGCTTTATAAATTCACCTATCTCATCAGTACTCCAAATAGGTACAACAAGCCTCCTGCCAGACAGTCTGCCCTGGACTGAATACTTATGTCCTCTTCTAATAACATCTCTTACAATGGCACTCTCCCAGATAATCTAAGTGATCATCTACCTATCTGTGCAGTAAGCAACCCAATAACCTACCACTATACACTGGTTGGAAAAAATATCCACCTTCCATAAAGAAACTTTCATATACACACATAAACAAGGAAATTGCTTAGGACTCTCCCTTTAGATGATGCTGCAACACAATTAAACACAGTCTTCCTAGGCATCCTAGACTCCCTCACTCCCCTTAGATCAAAGAGAGTAAAAACAAACCCAGGTGCATGGTTGTCCTTAAAATCAAAACAAATCATAAAACAGACAAAGCATGGAAAACTTGGTCATAAAATTTAAAAAAAAATAGAAACTACAAGCTTACAGACAACTAAGAAACAAAGCTAAATATCTCATTATCAAAGATACGAAAATCTGTCTCTGCACACTCCAAAACAAACACTCTAATAACCTTAAATGTTTCTGGGCATTGGTTAATATGCTGCTAAATTCAGGACAAGGCACACAACCTACCCCAGTGCAAAAAAACAACATGATAGTATTGCCAATTTGTTTAATACCCACTTTAATATAATCTTATCTTTGACTGATGACATATCCAATCAAACATTCATAGTCCCCTCTAATTCTAATAACTTTCTTTGAACATTTCTCTCTTCAACCTGTTTCAACTGTTATGATCATAAAAATCCTACATAAACTAAAACCCACTACCAATACCTCAGGCAGTCTGTCAGATGAATAACTTAAAACAGCAACAGATGCAATTTCCAATACCATATCAATCCTGACAAATCAATCACTGTCCAAATACACCGTCCCATCAATTTGAATTTTTTTTAGCATACCCCTACATAAAGGAGGTGCATCCACTAAACTTTCCACTTACAGGCCAGTAGCTATACTATCACCCTTATCAAATGTACCAGAAAAATATGTACCCTAACGATCAAATATCTCCTAGAAAAACTTCTCTCCCCTACACAACATGGTTTTAGATCATATCATAACACTGCTACTGCTCTACTGAACTTCACTACAACTGTAAATACACTAAGAAATGAAGGTAACCTAGTTTCAGCACTTTTCACAGACCCTTCCAAAGCTTTTGATACCATTTGCCATCTGAAACGTCTTCAGAAACTCTCCTCCATAGGCCTAGTTAGATCCTTCCTACATTGGTTTCATAGCTAGCTATCTTATAGAGTACAGGCCGTAAAATGGCAAACTGACTTCTCCAACCCATAAGGATCAAATCTAGGCCCTGTAGTTTTTAATTTCTTTAATGACTTCCATACAGCTGCTAAACATGCTACTCAGTACCATACCCAGATGATTTCACATCAGTCTGCTCTGCTTTGCTAAAAGTATGGCAAACCTTCAAGACCTGACTCAAGAATCATTATCCTCTGTTGAGTCATAGTTAAGTAACTCACAACTCTTATCAACCCCACCCCCCAAAAAAAAATCTAATATTCTTAACTCCCCAACAACTGACTACACAAAAGGTATCTTTTGCCTTAACCTCTGCCAACAAAACCAGGATTGAACAGGTAACCCAGGCAAAAATATTAGCTGTCATCACAGATGAGCAGCTAAAACTAGACCTCCAAATATCACAACTCCCCCCCCTCAAATCTCTATACAGGTTAAAGGCATATCTCAGTGACACAACTAGAAAAAGGTATAGCCACTACTTTCCTATATGCCACATCCATGTTTACTAACCTTCAAGTCACACTTTTAAACAAATGGAACCAATGTTAACTAAAACAGCAACATTTGAAATCAACTTGCACTTCACAGGTCACCACTGTCTGACTCTCAAAAAGCTAAATTGGTTAGAACTCCCACACTACTTAACAGACACACAGCTCACAACAGTAAACATAAGCCCCAAAACTACCCATCCCTAAACATCATCATTCAACCATAATTTCCAAATAGGGTTTTACGTTCTGGATTTAAATCACGTCTCACTATCACCAAAAGTGTACAACAGTGTAAGACAATTAATACTGCCAAAGCTTGGAACTGTATCCCATAAACATTGAAATCAAACCAATAGCTAAGCTCTTTCAAAAAACAGTTAAAACCTCATCTGATGGACAAACGGCTCTGATCCTGCAATCCCACAGGCGAGCTCTGTAACAGCTATTTTTTTTTTTAAACACAGACTGGTCTCACCACTAGTCTAAGCCTCTGTGTATATCCTGCAACTCATCCAACCTACTCCCAATACTAGATGCTCTCCACCACTTTCTCTCTCTCCCCGTGCCACTTTCACTCTTAACTCTTTCTAAACTTCCACCTCCCACCCCCTACAGCTCTATTATTAACACATCTCTTCTTTCTCCATTTCCACACACTCTTCTGATTCACTGTCTCTTTCTGTGTTCACCCCTACTGCTTCCTTTTTCACGTTCTCTCCTTCTCACCCTCCTGACTGCTCCCCTCTTACTACCTTTCCTAATGCAAAGCACCTAATTGCTACCAACCAGCTCACTAATATACTTACCAAGATTCTACAGTCATAACCTTGTCACCAAGGCTTTCCTCCACTCTCTTTTCTCTTTCCCTTGTTCACTCTATCTCTTGTGGACATATCAAACAAAACCAGAGCATCTCCTATTTGTTATCTCAACTTTTGTAAGGATTGGGACTCTTAATAGTAACCATAAAATGATGCTACTAAGAAGCTTGTCTTTTTTTAACAAAAATGCATGGTTTATACTCTGTATGCTATTTTTTCTCACCCCCACATTACCACCAAATGGAAAATGAATCTTCAGTACAACTGACTTAGACTCATAAGGTCACCTTATAAATAGGATATATGATAGTTTATATATTGTGATATGCACTGTAAATATATAAAATATTCATGTACTCTGCAAATTTATGTACACTGTAATTTGTAAATACCTGCATACTGTTTGTACACTATCATACACTATCATTCTATGTGTAATCTTGATAATTTTTATTCCAGTCATTTTCATTGGGAACTTTTGGGGCCTTTCTAGGTGCATATGTCTAGCTAGGTGCATGCTAAAAGGGGACTGCACTCAATAATTGGCCTAATCAGAGCAGAGTACAGACAGACAGTAACATCCTTTGACATGGATGAGCTGCATTTGGAAATCAGTAGTACCAAGTGTATTTCCTAACTACTGTTTGTACTGTGATTGTTAAAGGCATGGGAACAGTTGACCCAGGTTCTGAGATCCTTAACTACCATGTCCAGGTTGAGTAGGGTACTATCTATGCTGTAAGTTGTAAATAGATAGGTGCCGGGTGGCCGCAGCAGGCCTGGCTACCAAATGGTGTAAATGCTGACTCTAGATAATTGTCACTGTTGAAGTGACACCCTGACTCTATGTGCAAAAAAGGGGAAAAAAAGAGTTATGGAGAGGTACTTTACAAAGGTAACAGTGCTGCACTTTTTTGCATTTACTTTTAGCACTTTTTCTGTACACCATTGGTTTGTGAGGATGAATTTTTGCTGCAGCACTTCTGTATCATTAAAGGCCAGAACTTAAGATGATAGTTTGGAGATATAGGAGCTGGCATTGTCTGCACTGTATATGTAAAATATGTTTAAAGTTAAATTCTCTGAAGGTGACCAATAAAGAATTTTTCCTTTGGATAAATGCCTCCTTAACAGTCTTATCAATAGCATTATACATTAAGGGTATTGTCTCCTGTAGCATCTAACGAGAGCTGATACTTATACATAACTCAGATTGAGACTCGGGTTGAAGTTCAGCATCAGTGCTTTATTTATGTATCCATTTTTTTGTTTGTTTTGTTTTTTGTAGTGGTTTATTTTATTCCCTGGTAGGTCCCTAAATCTTTCAAGGTTTCCCCATAAAAATCATGCCATTACTCATTTCTCTGGGTTCTCTGTTGATAACCACAGATTTCTAGCAATGATAGTGTTTTTGTTTCTCTCTGTTACCCATAACATATCCTCAAATTGACTTAGTCTTAATAATTGAGCCAGACTACATGTGCATGTCAAACTGCAGAGGCAACCCTACCCTTATTACCCACCCCAGAAGAAACAGTTTGGATAGTCTGCACATTTTTATTCTTTCCATCACTTTCCCATACAAACCTGTCAAAAGCCACATTTACTCATTAAAATGTAAATGATAAAAGAAAGCTATAGTTCATACTACTATATGCATATACTAACAACTTTACAGGTTTGCCTTTTACTGTTGTGTTGTATGATACAGTGTCTTCAGTATGTTAGACATCCATGTATACAAATATTTCAAGCATGGGCATTAATGCCCTTCTACCCTGCCAAGTTACCAAAATAAGTGTCCAGGCTGCTCTTAAAATAACTAAACTACAGCTTGCTTTAATGTAATTTGGTAGCCTGTACCATGGATCAGCTGCTCTCTCAGAGAACCAATTAGTACACTTCTCATTCTTATAGAATCTTCTACATAGGTTCATAGGTAGGTACTAGGCTATTGGCCCTAGGGCCTATATAAGCCTAGCCAAAGGTACCCTGGCTTTCACCACCCAAGAAAATTATTTTCCTGTGCCACTGTCGAGCAGAGCCACAGAAGTGATCCCGGGGGTGAATTTCCTATCTCCCATCCAATCATCAAGATTTTTCTTGAAGAACGCTAATCAGGAGCTTTGTTTGATATAGATAGGTAGTTTGTTCCAGAGTATGGTAAGTCTCTGGGACAGGAATCTATCCCTCCAGCATGTTCTGTTTATTGTGGTGACAAGGTTTAGGATGTCTGATGATTCTCTACTACTTTTTGATGACCCCAAATATTCCCAGAGGTAGATGTCTCTAAATTCCCTATATACTCAAGTAAGATCTCCTCTTAAATATCTATATGAGACACTGTATAAGTTCAGATATTTTAATATTTCATAATAACTTAAATTTTCACATCCATGGATGCCCTTGGTATATTTCCACTGTACTCTTTCCAGTTTACTTGTGCTTTTCTTATAAGGTTTCCATATTGTTATTCCATACTCAAGTTTGGTTCTAATGTAATTAACAAACAATGACCTCATTGTTTCTCATTTCCAAGACTTTATAAATCTTTTAATACAACCTATACTTCTATAACTATCATTAACCAATTGGTTGATAAGATTAGAAAAACTCAAACCTGGATCTACCTATATACCCAAGTTGTTAAATTAATCTACAGTTTCAATCACTGTGTGCTGTATTAAATATTTGCCTTTCAATTTATGTCTCCCAAATCTCATATGCTTAGTTTTTTTATGTATTTATCAGTATATTATTCTCCTGTGCCCAAGTACTCAAGTTATTTTGCAGATATGTCATCTGTAACACGCGTCATCAGTTTACCCAATTTCAAGTCATCTGCATATAGATTGTAGAACACCTCAGATGAAATAAATAGGTCTGAAAGATACAATCCATACAAGTATAGGCCTAGGACAGAGCCCTGTGACTGTAACCAAGAATCTCATCTGTCCAATTGCTGTATGATACTTGCTCTGTCCTGTTTGTAAGCCATGCAGCTATCCATTTTATCAAGAATATATCAATACCTAGTTCTTCTAATTTATTGGTCAGTATTTTGTATATGTCCCTGTCGAATGCTGAAGTTAAATCTATATAAATTACATCATAGCACAATTTTCCATTCGTAGCTGTCACTATATTGTTAAAGAACACCATATTACAGGTGGTAATAGAACTATTTTCAACATATGCATGCTGATATATGGTTTCAAGTGCCATCCTTTCCAGTTCTAACAACAACTTATTCAATATTACCTTCTGCATTATTTTTCCACAACATGAATGTAGACTTAAGGGTCTGTATGACTCTAGGTTTGTCCTACTCCCATTTCTCTTTAAAGACAGGTTTAATAAGCACGTCGTCAACCCTGAGGTATCTCATCATATTTACACAACCTAGTAAATAACAGATAATGGTACTGTAAGTTTTTGCTGAAGTGCTCTTAGGTCATAATTACTAATTCCGTCTCCTCCCTGTGCTTCGTTTGGATCCAGTTTACATTGTTCTTTTTCAATATAATCTAATTTGATTTCAGTATCTATGGTTACCTGCATGTCATCAGGACAACTTATCACACCCTTTGTGATGCCAAACTGTTTTGTAAATATATCTGTTATGTCTGAGAATAAATTTTAGAATCTACACAATTTATCAATTTGTGTCTTTACTCCTTCCACATCTTATGTATCTATAGAATATTTTTCTCTTACACACAATATCTTTATATACATATTCTTCACATTTTTATTCATCTTATTTCATTCTATGCTTAATCTGTTTGTCCACCTTTCTTTTCTTCAGTTTTCAAAGTTGCAGTTTGACCTCTTTTCCATTTCTTATATATTTTGTCTCTCACCTTAATCAGGTATCTTATCCTTATGGAAACATATCCCTCTAACGTTGTATGCCTAGATTCTGATGTTAAACATTTTTTTTATTGTTTGCACTCAAACAATTTTTCTTTCAACATTTTCCACATTCCTTCTGCAGTTTTTCCACTGAACATATCATGCTAATAAGTTTTACAGAGTGACTGTTTTGCTTGTTAGCAAAGGTCTGTTTCCTCCATGAATTTGGCTTGGTTGTCTGTTACTAAGATTCAAAGGCGGTTGGATAGCCATATGCTCTTTCCTTGATCACCCACTGGTATTGTTCTGCACAAAGCTGGCTGTTGTGAGTCTTTGTCTTAGTAATATTGACATTATAGCAGTTTGCAAACTTTCAAGCCAAGTTGTGGACTCCTGTACCTGTTTACAGAGCCTGATCAAATGCAATACAAATCCTGTACAACTGAGGGGAAGAATGCTAAAGGCATTCTTTACACTCCAGCTGACTGACTTTTCTAGACAGAAAGATCTGCCTAACCTCCATCTGGTAAACTGTTACCACCAGAATTGCTGATTTATTTATTTACTTTGTGTGTGTGTGTGTGTGTGTGTGTGGGGGGGGGGGGGTCTGTTGAAGAATTCTCAAGTAGTTCAAACAACTTGCTGCTACACCTCAAAATCATAACAATAAACCTATCTAGTGTATTAGCTGGTGTAAAAATCCTTGATCATTACCAATATGTCATCTGGTTGTGCCTTTCCACAGCTAGTGATTTTTTTTTTACTTCCACAATCATCCTTTCATTTGTTGTTGCATGTTACTCTATTCTTCATCAATTGCAAGATGGACAATGTTCCAACTCATCTACATGCGGATTTTGAATTCAGCAATCAGTGATATCTATAAGAAATCGTTAATACCACCTCTATAAATGTGCTGGCAGTAATTTATTTTCTTTGTAGTCTTCTCTGTGGTTCAGTGATTGTATAATTAGCATATATGTGTGAGGGGGTTATAAGCAGAAAATTTCACCACATGGAATTGCAGCGGGATTTCTAACTGACCTGATATTTAGTGCCTTCTTAACTGAATAATTTTTTTCTATTAGCAATTTTCTGATCTGGTTCTCTGGCTTTGTGTCCTGAATACCATGGGTCATCTTCTCCCAGTTTAAACTACAAATATCTAAACTTATCATAGAGCGCCTCCAGGCACTTATCTCCTTGTCACTAACTGCTATAAATCCAACTCTAGGTCCCACTTAAAGCCGCATTATTATTTTATTTTTTGCAGTTTGGCTGCATTTAATGTATTCTACTCCACTGTTCTATTAACAATCCATTCTTCAATGTTTTCACCATGACAGTGGCATGTGTTCCTTTTCAGTGCTTAAGCAAGTCATCCCTCTTAATTTCCAAAGTTAAACAATATTGCATGGTTTGAGGAGTTATGATATATTTCCAGCCTTTTGAACCTATATACATGTTAAGTACTGATCAAGGCCCTGTCGATTCTTAAAAAATTCTTAAGGTGGGAGTACAGAGAAATAGATGTAAACAACAAATGGGAGGGCTGGCTGTTTGTGTACATTAACCGATGTTTCAATGTTTATTAGTGGCTAACAACCTCATAAGAGGTCATAACAAGCCTATCTCCATCTTGAAATAGTCCAGTATGCCCTATTTCCATACCAGTCATCGATTTTTTTCTTTGTATTTTTGCAGGTGCACTTTGCCACTACATGAATTTACAAGGAAGGCAACTTTAATATTGTTAGCAAGTTTTACCAACTAACAGTGACTATCACTGAGTATTGCAGACATACAAGTGTTAAATATGTAATGTCCTAACATGGAGCTTTACAAAACTGCAGTTAGAACTGGATAATCTTGTGAATGGACTCAAATTGCTCAAACCAGATAGTGACCCAGTTCACAAAGTACCCATTATAAAGTTTCACTTGTGTAATGTTGCAGTTATTGATGAGTGAGGGACAGAGTCAAAATCTCTTGACAGCCTTCAATAATTCCACCCAACCACACCCAAACTAAACTCCCCACCCAATACCCAAACTAAGTACCCAAGATCCACCCCACCACACCCAGCCTATTTCCTCAACCACAATACTTCTAAACACCAAAGCTCCACCTAGACAAATTATGCAAGGCATACTACCACAACTACTAACTCTCACTACTCTAGCCTACACCATATCTATGCACACTAACACACCATTAAACAATACCTTCCACATAACACATACTTTCACGCACACACACACACACACACACACACACACACACACACACACACACACACACACACACACACAAATGTAATCTGCTCCACACTATTTAATGAAAGCTCATTATTTTATATATACAAAACACATACCCCAATACCTCTCAGTAGACAAACAATATTGAGATCAAATATAGACCTAGCACATGCTATATAACTCAAACTATTCCTTAAAAAATTGCTACTAATCTCAGGGGACATACACCCCAACCCAGGCCCATGCAATAACATTCTCTCAGACAAACAGATATCAGACCTACTTATTATGAACCTAAACTCTAGAAGTATATCTAACAAACTACATGACCTACACACATTCATAACCCACTACTCCCCAGATACCCAAAATGAGGAAATTCTCCCCCCATTATAACATCCGAAGACTAGACAGAGGTGCCAAGAAGGGAGGCAGAGTTGCAATTCTATTTAAAAACACACAACCTCTAGCCTCTGCAAACCCCACTACCCAAATTTCTGAATGCCAAAACGTTAGGGTCAGTTTTATTTCTAAACAACAAAAACAGAATCAACATTTTCTGTAGTTACAAGCCTCCAGGAAACAACTCTCCTATAATCAAGGAAATTTTACAATGGACTACAGTCAACCTGCCCCAATAAACTATCCTATTAGGAGACCTAAACTTAGACTGGCTAACCTGCAACTCTGACTGTCCCACAAACCATATTAACTTTTTTGGATTCTCACAACTAATCCAAGAACCCACCAGAGTTGACAGAAAATCCCAAAGACAATCAATCCTCGATTGGACTTTAGTAAATTTCCCCATACAAAATTACAATGTGAGCTGTCTACCTGATGAGCTTAGTGATCACCTCCCCACATTCCTCCTTCAAAAACATGTAAACATACCCAAACCCTTACTTTATAAGCAAACTAGGGATGAACACAAAGTAAATCTGCAAATTCTTAACCATATGTTACAACAATGTAACTGGCACCCACTACGATAGCATTAGACTAAACAGCTGTTGTTTTTAATAGTACTTTTATGAATGTTCTTAATACAGTCGCTCCCATTAGAAAACTTAGGACTAAAGTAAACTATGCCCCTTGGCTGAGTAGGACCACAAAAGCCTTACTAAAGTCCAGAGATAAAGTCTGGAAGATCTGGAAAAAGAGTAACACTAGCCTAGACAGACAAACCTATCAACAACTTTGGAATCAGGCCAAAAAACAAACAAAACTGGGTAAACAGAACTACTTCCTAAGGATCCAAAACAAACATTCCAAAACCCCCCAAAAGTTCTGGCAAGCTATCAATTCCCTTCTAAAACCCGGCAAAACTACCACCCCAGCTCCTAACGCCAACACTAATAATGACAGCATATCAATTTAACCATCACTTCACAGAATCTCTTCTGTCATTATCTACCCAACTATCCAAAAATAACTCTATATCCACCCCCACTATAAAGTCACAATAATATACCTTCCTTTACACTCTCACCCGTACCAACCTCCATAATTAAAAAAACTACTCTCAAAACTGAAACCTACCACTCTCGCAGTTGATGGTTTATACGTTAATTTCCTAAAAATAGCAGCAGTGTCTTTAGCCTACCTTGTCTCAATTCTTATCAACCACTCCATACAGGAAGCTTACATCCCTCAACTATGGAAAGTGTCCTATATTATCCCCCTACACAAAAGCGGCAACTCCTATGAGCTATCAAACTACCGCCCCATTGCTATCCTATCCCCCCTAAGCTCCTTGAGAAATGCATTCACACTCAAGCGATGCACTTCTTAAATTCACATAATCTCCTCTCCTTCACACAGCATGGCTTCCACCCAAACCATAGCACAACTACTGCACTTCTCTCTTTTACTAATCAGGTTAACCAACTTAGAAACAACAATAATTTTGTATCAGTTATATTCTTAGATCTCTCTAAGGCATTTGACATGGTCTCACGTAACCTACTTTTAGACGCTCTATCCTCCCTGTCCTTTGCCCCTCCACTACTGCCTGGTTCAAAAACTCTCTCTCTCTGACAGGAAACAATCAGTCCAATGGCAAGGTGTACTATCACCTCTACTACCAACTACCATAGGTGTTCTACAAGGCTCAATATTGAGGCCTCTACTATTCTCCATTTTCACCAACAAACTACACACCTCCACCCAGTATGCATCACTTATACAGTACGCAGATGATTCCACCCTAATCTTCTCAGCCCCATCCCTAACTACTTTACAAAAACTTACCCAGGAATCCTTCAGCTCTGTTGAAAAATGGATCACTGATATCCAACTTATTCTAAACCCCAACAAGACCAAATTACTCCTACATACCCCCAATAAATCCCAAACCACTCCTCTTTCCTTCATTATCACCTCCAGTAATGGCACCACAATTTCTCCTCTCCCCATACTAAGCTCCTTGGTGTTGAAATAGATAAAAATCTTCACTTTGATGTCCATATTTCTCAAACCATCAAAAAAGCACATACAAAATTGGGAACTTTATACAAACACAAAAACTTCCTATCAGACCAAGCACAGGTCACCCTAACCCAAACCCACCTTTTGTCTACCCTGATGTATGCAGCACCAATCCTAAACTACATCAGGAAAATAGACCTAGACAAACTTGAGTCATGTTACAATAAGACTGCAAAATTTGCCAATAACTCTGCTTTTAGAAGCCATCATTTCCTCACCCTAAAGGAACTACAGTGGCTAGAACTTCCTCAGTTACTTAGTTACCACCAACTAGTTCTCACCTTCAACATCTTAAAGAATCCTCACAAGACTCCAGCCCTAAACTAACTACTAACCCAATATTCGGCAAATCGTCTTCTCTGCTCATCCAACAAAACCCTTCTCTGTATATCCAATGCCAACAACACTGCAGGGAAAGCTCTTTTCTCTCATACCATAGCTAGAAAGTGGAATAACCTCCCCCAGAATGTCTCTTCGGCACCATCTATTTCACAGTTCAAAACATCACTTAAGTCACACCTCATGGATTCCTGGCTCTGTCCTTGCATCACATAAACACTTTCCTTCTCTCTTCCAATCCTTCTTACCTTCCTCTCTTCTCTGCTTACTGTCTTTATGCTACAGTACTAAACTCTTCAAATACTGCCATCCAGGGCCTAACTATGTGCAAATTAAGCTTGCTTGGAACAAACCATTGTAAATATATATTTTTTCTTGCATGATGTATTTTTTTGCTTGTATAATTACCAGTGCATATATTGTTTAATGTGGAGCTTTTCTCCCCGGGCCTCCACTGTAAATGGACCTCATTCTAGTCGGACGTTCCTGGTCAACAAATGTAAAATAAATAAAAATAATGTCCATGCAAACAATATCTACTGCAATTCCAATATTATTTGCTAGAATAACATCTAAGTAAAATGTGATTAAGCTAGTTATGCATGACCTCACTCAAGTGAAGCCATGCTAACAGATATTAAATATGGTCCACTTTCTTGATTTCCTGTTTACTGTAGGAGTACTTTTTCAAAAGTCTTGCCTATACTACTCATCAAGCCTGTAATTTCTCCACCATATCCCATGAAATGCATCATTATAAATGGGAAACACTTGGGCTAGTTTTTATTGCTCTGGGCTACTGATTACTTAATATTACCAGAGTAATAACTATTTATTCCATTTGGTCTTGAGACTGCTTCCTTTTTAATGTTATTTAGAGCTATGACTTCCCATAATTTTTCAATAAAGGAAAACTGTTCTTAGGTGTTCATCAAATTTATTGTATTTTACAAACCTAACAAATGTGTATGTAACCTCTTTTCAGCAGTCAATAAATGTTCCTTCTTACATTCACTAATGTGTTTATATATATATATATATATATATATATATATATATATATATATATATATATAATGTTGTCTTCAGCAAACTTAACTAGCTTGAATTCACACTGCCTTTTATAACACCTAATAGCATTTTTTAACAGTATTATTATACAAACCCAATATTCACAGTAGATGGGTCCTTACATATTTGCTGATCTACTGTTGGCTACACAATCCTAATAAGTGTATGTTTCACCATACAACACTTAAATCTTCTCAAGTTTTACTGCATATGTTGAAATACAGGTTTCTTATAAACTTAAACTACTATATCTCCTAGTTGCCTTGTATGTTCGTGTTTGCAAATTCATATACCCAAAACAGTGTAAGAAACTTCTCTGTGTGGAAGATTTTCAGTCCATATATTTCTAGTTAATCATTGTATATTAATCAGATCAGACAATAGTAGTAGAAATAGCGAACGTAAACTCAAGTCAAAAAGTAATAATAGAAAATATATAATTCTGCAGCATTACAAAGTATTCTAAAGTAATCCAAGCAAGGCAGGCAGGCAGTTTCCAGTCAAAAATCCTTTATTAAGTACACAGACAAGCGATCCAAGTAAAACAAAAATAGAGTAATAATTTCCTCACAAGCTTTCTAAATATATATATATACTTTTTATCAGGCATGGGAGTGGTTTATTGTGCTATAAAACAAAGTGTTATTGGTACATATGTTAAATTCACATCTCTTCCCCATCAGTGTGACATTCGAGCTGGTCCTGCCCTACCTAGTAGCTGTCATAATAATATATAGCCCTAATGTACTTTAATGGTACATCTTATTTAACCAAATTATTAAGTAGATTATTAAGTCTGTGATTTTAATAATCACTAATATACTACATGGCTGGAAATATATCAACCTTAGTTCATTTTGCGATAAAAAATTATATATAAATATATACATATACATTTTTCATGTAAAAATCAGTTTCTATTTTCATAACCTATTGTTAACAAAGATCGCTTTCGTCCTTCTAGACTTCTTCAGGTCTGTGTACAAGAACCCTAAAAACCTATATAATTGTATAATTAGTTAGTATTGTTATTGCCATCATTTTGAATAAAGTGGAAAAAAGAGAACCAGAAAAAATAAAAATAAAAAAAATATGTGTATGATGATGGAAACAAAATATACACTTAAATTTCAAATGATTTAAAATGGTATTTAAAACCAATTTGTAGAAAAAAATAAAATAAAATACAATTAGTCATGTAAACAATGTGGCAATTTTCTAAGTTCCAGTGCACTTTTAATTGAACAGTAGTAGTTTAGTCCAGGCTTTCTAAAAGAGTTCAGCTTTAATTGCCACATGAGTTCATGTTTCTCCAGAATATTCGGGATGTCTCCTCCAAGATCACAAATTCATATACCCAATTCTATTGCAATAGTTCAGAACCTAAAGCCATATCTAAGATGTTATTCCTTGTTTGATAATGAACATACTGAGTTAAGGGTACTACATTTATAACTCCAAGTATGTTATCATCCCCAGAGTCACACGAGGTGTGTATTTCCCCTGACATTTTAGGTGTAATTGTCACCTGCAAACACTCCTTTACCTCCTCTCCAATATCTGTTAAGCTCATCTGAGAATACTTCTACCTCATCAGATTCAATTTAGGGTGTCCTGTAAAATGTCAATCTCCAAGCATTCACTGCCATTAATTCAAGCAACAGGTCCTAGACAATGATCTCCAAGTAGATGAGAGATTAGCATGCTTCAGCTTACATTATGTTTTGTATCCTGCATGTACTGTATTCAAGTCTTTCGATTATCTCCTCCCGAAACACCACCAGTTTCCCCAACACTACTGTCAGGTCAATATTGCTTTGCCCCTGGTGGTATGTATGCGCTTATTATGCAAGTCTCTGCACTGCTTACAAACCTTGGTACCCTGCATACTGGTCCCAATATCTGTAAATCTGGTCATCTGCAATAAAGAGCACTGTATTACATACCCCCCAAAAAAGCCACTAATTTTTCTCCTCTCGGGTATAAAGAGAAGACATCTCCAAAACACCCTTTTCTCGCTGCTTCTGATGTTCAGTGCCTGAAAGATTGTCTTTCATAGGTACATCGAAAATGGTTTGAATGTTCTTGACACTGTTACTATTTCTGCACTCTTTACATGGCAGAAAAGTCCTTTAGCTCAATGTAAGCCTCTGCTGCTGACTAGCCAAAGGCATTTGCTGTATTATCTTAGTTACAAGTACAAATCAAAACTCTCTCATCTCAAATAAACCACAGTAAGAAATCAAACAACTATTACACTGACAAAATGTTTTGAACATCCAGGAATATGGTTGCCCACCTCTACTAAAACACTATCTTAGGGATTGTCCAGAACCTCAAAAGAAGAGTTTCCCAAAGAGAGGACAAAGGCATTCTCAACATTATTGACATCCCCTACAGCGTCATCACACATTTACACTTAACAGCCACTCTTGTGTATTCAGTAGTGGCTTCTTGTCACTCTACACCATTGTTACTCCTCATTTCTTGTGTCCTAGGTCTCACATGTATGGGAGGAGCATACCTCCCCATAATAAAGTGAAAAAAGGCAAACTGGAAGAAAAGATGAAAAAAAAAATAAAAAAAAACATTAGCTCAGTATAGCTGTGTGTGTGTGTGGGGGGGGGGGGTACGGTAACTTTAAGATGCATTCACTTATCCAAGTTTATAGTGGCATTCTGACACTCACACTGCCTAATCTCCATTACATGTAAGAAAAGCCCACATCGTTATTGGAGGTTGAGGGAACACATTAACCTGCCTTTAATTTTCCTTCCTTACCCCTCCCAAAATTTTGGCAAGCACACTGTCCTGAGTAAACTCCTATACACTATAGCCTTCCATTCCTATGAGGCAGCCATATGCTTTATGTTAACCTGTCCTAGTTGGCAAGCACACTGTCCTGAGGAAACTCCTATACACTATAGCCTTCTATTCCTAAGAGGCAGCCAAATGCTTTATGTTAACCTGTCCTAGTTGGTACCTGGTGTCAGCTGCCTATTAGCTATAGCCTTCTTTTCTCAACTTCCCCTGGCTTTCTCTTTTTTTTTTTTACATTTATCTTTAGTCTTCCACAGGGTAAGCAGGACCAGGCAAATAGCAGGCAGTTCCCTCAAGCCTTTTAGTTAAGGTATGTAACAGTGATAACAGCTTCTCCAAACCTGACCTCTCAGTCTCTTCAATGAGTATCTGATGTAATGGAATTTAATAATGTAAGTGCTACCTCACAGTGCCCATCCTTCTAACTGATGCCCTCCCCCCAGTACCACCACATTCTTCCTTAAGTACATCTTATCCCTGCCTGCTGGCATCATTCAGATGTGCCCAGTGGAAAACTCAAGCCAAGAACTTTATGCAGCAGTCAAGGTGTCATTACTCTATGATTATTCAACTAGTTCTTCTTTTAGACACCTCTTAAAAGAGCACTGTTTTGAATTACTGCAATGGGACACTTTTGAGAAGCCCTTAGCTCCTCCATTTAGATTGCTTTACTTACTACATTAACTCTAAGTCACTAGCATTCTAACAAATTGTAAATCCACTGTCTCTGTTGTCTATATCCTGTGCATATTATAAACAATTACATTCTTATAAAGTTATTGCAATATATGCTATTTTATTACTCTTTGCATTTTGATGAGAATAAAACATTTTTTTTTTCAGTACATCCATCTGTAATCTTTGTGTATGTCATTTTTTTTCAAATTTGCACTTTGGCTTGGATCATGATTGAAAAGGATCATTTGACCAGCCTACCTACCCAATTAATAAATATAAAATAAAATAAGTATTCAGTAGATTTGAATTCAGGGCCAGTTTCCAGTGTCTTGGCCATTGTAATTTTGAGGAAGGAAAACAGATAACTCTATAGCCATTACCTTACTCTAATGATCTGTCTAACAATTTGTCCTAAGACCCACTACAGCCATAGGTGTCCCACAGAATGGAAACTGTGTAGATGACCAAGTTATGAAACATACATTTAATCATATTAATTAGCAAAATACAACTTCACTAACAAGAGTCTGATCAGTGCACTCAGCAAATCAAGTACTGATAACTAATTTGGCAACTAAAACTGAGCGAAACACTGAAATGAGGACTTTTATACTCTTTAACTATTAGTCTATTACTTGAACTTGTTTTTGAAAATGGATATTTACTTAATGCATTTATTTTATTTATAATAGTTTGTATTTTCAAATGTTTACATAAATTTGAGTGCATGAGAACAGGTATGTGATTTTGTCATGATTTTTTTTCATCAGATGAACCTGTTACTTGGTTTCTAGCTACTCTAGTGAAGTCTTTGCATTAGAAGAGATGAAAATGCTTAAGCAAATTAAATTTGTGCTGTGGAAAGAACAGGTTTTGCTTTACTTTTAAACAATTTCTTGAATGTTACTGACATAGTCACAATATCACCCCTTAGGCACTTCATTAACTTTTCAATGACAGATATTACTTTTCATGACCTGTGCAAATTCTCAGTGGTAACCCTCATCCTTAAAAATGTCTAGATCCCCTTTCTGTTCTGACTCATCATTTTCTTACAAACTAAAACACATTTGAGAAAGTCATTTCCTCACAGCTTCCATCACTCCTAAATGGCTCTGACTTATTCAGAAGTCAGAATAATGGTTTTAGGAAGAGATTAAGTATCCTTACTGTTACCTTACTCCTTACAAGCTGAATCCTCATAAACAAGGATGGTGACAAATTGACTTGGACTGCTTTACACATTTAAATACCTTTGACTTAACCCAGCATCATAAACTACTGTGTGAATGATTACACTATAAACTCTCCAGTACCTCTAACAAAGAAGTGGAGAGTCATTTCAGTGAACACTTTTCCTGCAAGGGTAGGAATTTTTAACTCTCATCCACTGATTCTGATCTTATGTTCTCTCTTATTTTTTTTCTCTTCATGAATACCTAACATATAACCCCACATATTAGTCTAGCAACTTTTAGGCCTCTGAAAATTTATCATCAGATGTTAACTCCCTTTTAACCTGCCACCTGTGCACATTCTGGATGGTTCAGAAGCTTTGATGCATTGTTTAGGTCCAAAAATGCAGCTACTGTGAGGTTTGGCACTCCCAAGCACCTCCCACATGCTCTTCCTCTGTGCCTTCCCTATTACATTAAAACTGATTATAAGGTTGCTCAGTAAGCAATACAGATAATGTGGATATACTTTTAAGCTGCTATGACACTGTTATTCACTTTGCCATTTAGAAGGAATGCGCAGTGCATGACATACAGACACCATGTATCATACTTAACATTTTTAAACTATATACCTCATATGCCTTCCTCCTTTTTATGATTACAAGATATAGCCATAATTTCATAACGCAGCATGCATTAAAATGCACCAATCATAACCATACAAAAACAAACAGGAAGGAAATGCCATGCCAAAATCCAGCAAACTGTATCTTAACCATATACAAAGCATGCCATGGGCAATTAACAAACAAACAAACACATTGGATCTTCAATAGAGATTTAAAATGCATTTTAAAAAGTGTATTTGTATCTTTACTATCATAATAAACTATCAAGCTGTTCATATGTACATTCAAGTTCTTCAACAAACTTCCATATGTTGAGAATTAAGCAGGGCTGTTCTCTCTGAACAGCTGATCTTTCTTTTGGGACAATTCTTGCTACATTACAGCTTTATTAAGTTATCCAATGTAAGGATCCTCTTTCTGACATTCTTGAAACTAAAACTTGATGTGGTCTTTGGCAATAGAGATGTGAAGGTAAGCATTCTTTAGGTTTTGCTTGTCCAGGAAAGCTTGCGGATATACTAGAGGAATAAGGCTTTTAGGGCGCTAGCATCTTACATTTTGGAATGACAAGGAACTTCTTTAAATGAGATAGTTCCAACATGGATCTCCATGCGTCTTCTTTTCTTTGTTCCAGAACACTCTGGAGTAGAAGCCTATGTTTTATTCTTCCCTGCGCACAATCTCTATCTGTCTCCCCAAGCTACAGTAAATCCTTCAATAGGGGAGGCAGAATAGTGAGCTGGTCTCTTGGAACAGAGGGAATTGCGTTGCATTTGGGGTATTATAGAAACTGCAGTTTATAACCTTGTTAAAGAAAATTCAGGACCCACTTGTGCTAAGTACAGTTTTCTCAACTTTGAGTTAAAAAAAAAAGGTTGAATGCCCTTACATTCTTTCTGGAGGGATTAATTATCAGGACTGGAAGATTGAGTTGGTGTGGTGGGGAAAGCCCAGCTGAGTCATGGCTGATCCCTCTGGGAGTCACAGCATGGGTGAGCTAAGTTTTTTCTTTTGGTTGGTCTTGGCATTCCTTTCTAAATTTACCTTTTCACCTTTCCAGTTTTACTCTGTTCTGTTTGGGATATAAGGTCCATGATATAGCTGATTTGTTTCAGTTGAGCTCAAGTGCCTAGGACTGAAAGAGCACTCAGTAAAGTCTTGCCCTTTTCTTCCAGTACTTTGAAGGGTCCTTAATCAAGGGGTCCAAAGAGGAAGTCCTTTCCCAAAAGGTGCATTCAGAAGATACGTTTTCACATGATCTGGTATTGTCTGAGTCTTCAGTCAGTCATGTCTCCAAATTAAAGTCCAAGTATCTGCTACGCTACATGATGCAACACAGCAGCATCTCTTTGGCAGCCTGCACCGGGTGACATAACTCAATTGTCCTCTGCCTCAGATCCTTATCTAAGTTCCTTCCTTCCTTGGACCTCAATCTCCAGCAGAAATTGCTGGAAATGAACTAGAGACCTTGGGATCTAAGGACTCCACTGCTTGATTAGTGCAGAAATTTATAGGAATCCTTGACCTTGTAACACTGTTCAGGCATCCTGGAAGCAGAGGGGATAGAATCTGATAGGTAGCAACACACTCTCGAGGTCATCCACAGCTGGATAATCATAAGAGCTCTAAGCTCAGGCAGGCCCATAAAAGCTCAACATCAGAGGTGGGCCTTTGAGCACTATTTAGGCTACCACTAGAAAACTTCCTTTATTTTATGAAGGGTATTCTCAAAAGAGAAATCTATTGATGGAGAGGCAGATGCTATGGTGTCCTCAATGACTCACTCATAAGCAGCAACAAAAGGAATCTGTTCTACATAGGCCAGCTCATCTGCTTCATAATCAGGGAAAGTTGAATCCTCAAAACTATGTGCTGCCCTTATTGTTTTCTGAAGGGGGACACAAAACACCTCAGGTAGTTCCAGAGCTGGCTATGAGGACTTCCAAAAGACATGAAATTCTAAACCAGCTGGAAGACTTGCTGAGAAGAAGCCTGGAAAGTGGATGGGACTGAAACACTACCCGATCTAGGCAGTGGCAAGCACCAGTGCAGTCATCTGAGCTTTAGTTTCATGACTTCACAAAGAACCACCTGGGAGATTTGGATTTGCAGGTAGCATGATGGATCTACAGATGGCAACTTGCTAATGTCATTCATACTACCTGCATCTTTAGGTGGCAGTGGGAGGGACTGGGCCACGTCTTTGGCAAATGTGCAGCCTGAAAGCTAGGCTGGCCAGATGGTCTACCTGCAGGCAGAATATTTACAAGAGTGATGACTGCAACACAGCAGTGTTTTTAGCTGAGCAGCACTAAATTGTATTAATAAAGTACACTTTATGTTTCTGTTTGTAACTTTCTGATTTAGCTGTTATACTAGTCTCACTGGCCAAGCTGCTGTTTTGATAAATATGTTCTCCTCAACATACCTATTAAGTAAAGTTCCCTGCCTGATCTATATTTCACTTTCAGATTACACTTCTCTAACTTGAAAAACATCCTCTAAAATCTGAGTCATCTTAGCCAGACATTTTTAAATATGCTTTGTAAGGTTTATGGTCCATTTCCACATGGATTTCTTTTCTGTAGACACATTCTGCAGTTTCACATATCCATATGCTCTTGTGAACAGATCCTTTTCTATCTAACTATATATCTGTCATCCATTTACAGATGTTCTTGACCCATACGCAAATGGTGCATTCCCCTCTATTGCAGAACCACAGCTTATACACCATTTTGACTAGTATCTGTTTGCAGCAAAAGTGGCTTACTCAAATCAAAGTATTTCAATCTTACTTCCTCAGGCACTTCAACAATCTTTCCTATTCATAGGGCCAAGTCCAAGACAACATCCTATGCTAATAGTGCTTTTTTAGATGTATAGCTATGTTAGATATAATAAGTACTAACTTAGTAACACATTATTCTCACAGATATATGTAATGCCTGCTTATCAATGGATTCCTTACAGATACTGCAAGAAAAACTATAGCCATCACCTTCTTATTGCCACTTATCTTATATGCTGCTCCTATCCTAACAAACTTAAATAGTCAAAGAAAAACTTGCCTCCTGCTACAATAAAATTGCTAAATTTGTCACTAATCTCCCTCATTGGACCCACCATTGTCATAGCAATTAAACGGGCTTGAATTACACAGCTACCTAACATATTCACAACTAATTACAGCACACAAACCCATTCATCATCCAGAAAAATGTCCTGCACTACAAAACTTATTACTGCCCTACTGTCCATCAAAGGACCTCCTGCTCTATTAACAAATTCTTACTACTTACAAATAAGTCAGATAATGTTGTAGGAGACCTGCTCTACTCCCAATACATTGCTAAACTCTGGAATAGTATGCCCACACAAATCAAACTCTCCTACAAACTTAGTAGTTTGAAACAACTCCTAAAAAACACATTAACCAATCCTGGTCCTGCACATGCTCATCACAGGGTTAACCGTATAATAGTCCATAAACAGAATACTCTTAACCTCTCACTGAAATGACAAAACAATTTTTATACATAACTGCTGCCTGTACAATCTGCTACATTACATGTGGGCTTTCTCTTTAGTAACTTACACCACTGTAAAATCTTGGAATGTATAAATGTAACAACTCTTTCTGTAGAAATACAAATAAAAATGTAACTAATCTGTATTTAACTGAAACTTGCAATGTAAGCAAATAGAGCTTTTCTCCCGGGGCCTCCACTGAAAATGAGTATTACCTAGTCAGACTTCCCTGCTAAACAAAGACAACAAAATAAATATATAAATCTGATAAAAAATGAGTGAACACCAGTGGAAGCAATAAATCCAAACACAGGACCATAACTGAGTTAATAGTTAAGCACTTTCACTCATTTTAATCAACATGAGCTTCTTTAGAACAAACAGTTTTCTAGTTCAAAATGCATTTATAAACTGCTGTCAATTAAATCACATGACATTCTTAAAGAAATCTAACCACTTATAAAAATAATAAATAAATAAAATAACCAATTTAAATACAATACTCTAATATATTTTATAATACATACAGTACTAAGTAATAAAATAAGACACTTATTATTGTACACAAAAATAATAGGTAGTCAACGTAATTAACTACCTATTTCTAGCCATTGTTAATTCTGATCCTTTTACAGGTGACTATACGACTTTCTTAGAATGTAAAGAAAGTCTGTGGCAAATAGTTTTGGTTGCTGATGAAACTCCAGGCCTCAATGGCACTATTAACATTAAATGTTAAATTAAACAATTAAATGTGTTTGGATTTATTGCTTCCACTGATGTTCATTCATTTTTATCTGGTTTTGAGTTCATTTTATTTCTAAATATATAAATCTTATTAAATTGGCATTTGCACAAACTGCTTTTTTCCCATATCAGGCTTCAGTCTCTCTGAATTTAGAATATGACTTTTTAGACTTGTCTCTCTGTTTACATTTGCTATTTTTACCTTGAAATTACACTGCCTCAATATATTCAGGAAATATACAAATCTCTTGTGATGCTCTTGTGTTTGGCCACATATTAATAGATTGTCATGTGTACAAAACCCTTCAATAACTGGAACTGCATTTTAGGAAATGAGCAGTTACTTAATATTGTAAGTTTACACCCCATGATTACATATACAAAGGTATTTGCATAATACAGACTTTGCAACAAACATGCTTGTTGAATAAAAACAGCAACAGAACAAGGGTCGTGGTCCTAATACAGAGACATCAGTGAAGGCCCTTTTCATTGAGTTATCACAGCATGATAAAACATTACTCTGCATGGACATTTTGAATCCAACAGTACCTGGGTTATGTATACAGGCATGCCTTCTGGTTGCAACTCCTTTTACATACACAAGACTACATGGAAATGATGCCAAACATATGATATAAATATATGCAAGTAGAGCCAAGGATAAAAATAATGCACTATTTAAAATATAATCCAGTGTAACAACTATGAAAAAAATGTATTTTTCAGTTCTGTACAGCGTATTTCCTATGCAAGAGGGGGGGATATGAACTCATTTTTAGAATACAAATACCTGAGATGGCACTTATTACGGAAACAAACTATCCAAGTTTGAATAATAGTAAGCATCACAAGTGTGCTTAAATTACATATCTTAAGGTAAACATGGGATCAGAGAATGACATATAATCACATGATGTAGCATTTGTTGAAAAAGAGGTGCATGTTTTTATTAATTATGATCATGTCTCTTGGTTGGAGATGAAAACATTGCATTTTTTTTTAACTGAAGAGCACTAAACTGTTTAATAAGGTCAACTTTTTGTTTCTTTAGAAATCTCACCAACCAAACTGCTTCTTAAACTTATAATGCTAATCAGCTCTAAAAACTCTGTACAAAGTTTGTTGATCCATCAGCCAAACTGACCAATACATGCACCACTGTCTCTTCCTGTCCTCCACTTGTGCCCTTCCCACGATCAAATACATTTGTTTCTTAGTTGCTACCACCATAGATGAACTGCTAAATACTGGCCTTTCTCCCAACTTCTCTGGTGACTAGCCAGCAGTTCCACTAACTACACTCTTAGGTTAAACTTCCCTGAGACTACTACTCTTCAAAGAACACCAGTTTAAGGACAGCAAGAGAGATTTACCCAAGATGGCGCTCACCATCTAGCACTCAGTACCCTTGGAAATCTTCCTATCCTTCCATATTTCAGAAATGCACTTTCCAATTTCCTCCACATGGTCCAATTGCTTAAAGCCTACCACATCCATGTCTGCCTCTCCCCCATCCCCTATTTACTCTTCTTTTGCCCTCTCCTCTGTTGTCTTTTGACTTCATCTCTTCTTATCCTATTATTTACATCTTCTTATGACCAGTTTCTTTTATTGTCCTGATTTTGGCTCTACCTATTCATTAAACTGCACTACATTCTCCATGCAAGCAATAAGCATGCTGTTACTTTGGCTCAGCAGGTAGCACATTTGGCTTTGGTGCAGGAAGATCAGAAGGTTGTAGGTTTTATTCTCACAACAGGTGCGTGGATTCATCTTCCAATACTGCTACTGCAGTGTAGTACAACGTGGTTGGTATAGTTCTGAGTGTGCCATGCTATGGATGATATGTTAAACCAAGGCCCCACCTGCCTGAGCTGTTGGTAGCTCAGGTGCATATAAAAGACCCCTTGGCCTTATCAAAAACAGCAGGGATCTCTAATGGATCCATATTTACATATCTGAATATTAAAAATTGATGACATACTTACAATAGTCTATATGTAGCTGTACACAAGTATAGATTTTAACTCCTCACCCTTTAAACCACTTCTTGTAAAATCTGCCTCAGATTCTACTTATTATATAAAAACTCTCCAATTCATGGTCTCCACAGAAACTAAACACAAGCAAAAGCTAGTCTGTCTATTTCTTCCACATAATTTAAATTGCCACTGTTATTTATTTTATACTGGCTTCCTTGCATAACCCTTTACACTTTTCATAGACTTCATAACTCCTTTATATCCTGCAAACACATGCACTTCTAACTCTTATTCTTCACATCCTATGCATTGCCTTTCTTTATAGAATTTATATTAACATTAAACTCCATAAGAAATCCTTACATTCTTTAAATTTGTTAGCATACAGAAATATTTTCCTTCATATCATTATACTATCAAATAAATAAAACATGGCATTCTGTTTTTATACCATTCCTTCTTTGTCGTTTCTGTTATCCCAATACATTTTTCATTCTTTCATCTTATATTCCTGTTGTTTTAAAGCATCTTGAATTCTATCCTTATTAATTTCATAAATTTCTTTCAGTATATTAATATTCTGCCCTTTCCTTCTTTTCCTCTGCAGACTTACTCTTTTGACATTTTTCTGCACACACACACCTCTCTCTCTCTCTATATATATATATATATGTATATATATGTATATATGTGTGTGCGTGTGTGTGTGCGTGTGTGACTTTTCTACAAATATTCCCTTCTTTCTCCAAGTTTAAATAAACCACACTGTTTCTTTTAATAATTAACCCACCAGTCCTTCAAATTCTTACAAAATATCCTCATTTATGTTGGCCAAACAGCAATTTTCTTTCTTTCAGTAGAGTCTTCAAAGATGAACTCACTAACCTTTTAATTCCTTTGTCTCACTTATTATCATTGTTTCTTCCCCACATTCTGTCAACACTGCCTTATGGTAAGAAAATCCTACCATTCTCCTTCCCTACCACTTCTTTTAAACCTATGATATATACAAAGAAACCTCTTTTTATGCTATTTCCCCTCACATAAGTAGTGTTTCCTTTATTTTCATTTAAAATGTTTTATTGTATTCCTACAGATTTTCATCTTGCCACACAACTTAATTTTCCCTCAAGCTATAAATAAGATTTCTTACTTCAATAACATCCACATTTATCCCCACATACTTTTCCAATTCCTTAATCATTTGTCTGTTAAAGTTCTACTACCATAAAGTGATACGATTTCATCAGGTCACCTTTAAGAAAACAGTCTATTGCTGTCATCTTCCCCGTTTTCTCAAATATTACATCACTCACTGTAATATCAGAAGTTGGCACAACTGCAATACCTGAGCAAGTATCTTCACCCATATTCCATATTATATCCCTTCTGTATCGTTGCCTAAAGATATATCTTTCCTGCTTGGTCAAGAGTCTTGCATCCAATAAACATACTAAATCTTTTCACAATGGTTTACGCTAGTGTAACATGTAAATGTTTATCCCAATTCTTAATGATATTCACAGAGTTTTGAAAGTTGCTCCTTTCATCTTTTACTGTTTTTCTTTAACAACTTTTTGTCTTTTTTATCCTGCTAACTACTGATGCAGCTTCTTCTTCTTTATCCTGCACTTTACTCTGTAATACATCAAGCATTTTAGATTGTGTTTTCTCCATTGAGATACTTCCTCAGCTTCATTTTCCTCACTTCCTGAAAAGTCTTCCCCCTCCCCCTTCCTCATGGTGTTCTTCAAATAAAAATGTTCCTCTTTTTCTGGTATTTCACTTCTTTCCTGTGTAGTCAGTTTTGTGTCACTATCTTATTTTTTTCATATTCCTTACCGTCAACCCAAAGATACATTTTTATTTGACATTTTGAACATAACATTTCATAATCTTTCATTAAGTGCTCAACTTTCTATATTGATTTTATCTTCTGCTAGTATGATTAAGTGATTGTCAGCCCTGTAAAAATAATAGGTTTTTGAGCTGTGCTATTTATCTCAAAGTCCCTCTTATACCCTCTATAACACAAGTTACATGTTTAACATTGTTATTCACTTCCATTAATGTGACCCATACTCCCTATGCACCATTCAATACCCCTTCAGCATCATAAACTTTTGTAATAGAATCAACATCTTGCCCCACATCAGCAAAATATAATTAATATATCATGTTCTGCGATAATATCTGATATGAATTATATATGCAGTTTTTCTGTTTCATATAAATATCCCAGGGAAAAAAAACTAAATACCCAAGGTATAAATGTTTATCATTTATGTCCACATTAAAAATAAAATTCCAATGTTACATCAGACACTGTTTTCTCAGTTCTATTATAGATCTTACTTCAGAAATGGAAAAACCCAAAGGAAAAGTCAATTTGCCCCCAAACAGTACATCAAGGTTTCTGCCTTGTTTCATGGAAATTCTCACCACTGAATGTTTTTTTCTTTCATCAATTCATTTCTCCAGTAGTGAGTAGTGCCTTAGTCACTGCTGCCTTTGTTGCATGTTTTCTTTTTTCCCTGAAGTTATCCTTCCTGAACTGCAGCAACATGATGCATCATCATAGGCCCATCTGTATTAGGGTCTGATTGCATCCCTTCATCCAAACCTATTAATGTCACTAACACACTTTCACTACTCCAACCAGGAACTAGCAGTTTCATCAGTTGGGTCTTCCTCAGTAATCATTTCTTTCAGGTATAAATTTTATAATCCACATTGAGTTAGCACAATCACTTTAATCTCTGTATTATTAATCTCCTTTCCAAAACATAATATCCGCATACACTTTCGCACAGTAGCTACTCCATCCATCATTATCTTGCTGGAAAGCTCTACAGCCCTCTCTAGTGGTTGAAAAGAGCAGAGGAAGTTCCATGGTGCCTTGAACAAATTTCCCCTAATCATATGAATACAACCTCAGGTCAACCCTTTAAAGGGGCTGTTGGCCTAGAGGAACTAACCCAGTCAATAGAATATAAACAAATAGTGAACACAGAGGTCTACATTAATGGAGAGATAATTTCTTCTTCAGCAAGCCCCTAATTAAATAAAGATGGCTGAAGAGTATACCAACACAAAGAACAGCATCAGTGTAAGCATAAGGGAATTTCAGGATCACAGAACTTAGATGGGTGTTGCATGGAGCCTCAGCAGTTAGGATTTCTGCATCAAATTTTCTAGGTTCAGTATTCCACCAGTCACTGAGACCTCCAGGTATATTTTCCCCCTACCTCCCCTACAATATTTACCTGTTCTCTTGTTTCCTAGGTCTTGGCTGGAATGCATCAGAGATAGACCATTTCAATTACCCAGTGAACAAATTATTAAATTAAAACTTAATAAAAAGTGAATCAGTTCAATGGCATAAAGAGTCACACACAGACTATTTCAACCACCTAGTAAACAAATTAAAACTTAACAAAAATGTGAACCAGCTATATGGCACACATGATTAATATCATGACTATAATCTAGAAAATCTAATATTGAGTACTGGTTCAGCTGCTGGAACAGACTGATGGAGGTGGGTGGAAGATGATGCTTGCTTGTCCATCCTGGGGGATGGAGTGGTGGTTATACTAATATCCAGTAAATGGAGGCTTATTGGCACTGGTGCAACACTGTCTGACAGAAATCAACTTGTTCTCCCAAGCTGAACTCAGTATCTCTCATTAAACATATGGATAGGATCATGCATATGCAAGGAGAAAGGCCCTAGAGGCCCTTGTTGGGATATGCATGCTCACGTTTACTACCAGGGGGACTGCTTAAGCCATAAAAACACAATCTTACAACCTGGAATACTGGAATCAGACAGCAGCACAAAGTACTTCCATGGCTCCCACTCTAGTCAGTTCCTCCCTTTACGATGGGGACTCTGCAGTAGTGAGGAATGAACGTGCTCAAGGCCCAGAGAAGGGGAGCTGATGGTTGTCAGGCTTAGAGGGGAAAAGATGTAGGATAAATTAAAATTTTAAAAAGTATTCCATTTATACTGACGAATGTCACAAAATGTTTTTATGAAACAATACAAGTCAGCTTTGAAGAAAAAATATGCTCTAGCCTTCTGTCACCAATGCTGGTTGCCAGGCATGGAGGAAGAAATGTATAAGAAAAAGCATAAACATCTAAAAGCTTTTCCCTTTATAGCAACCAAATCACAAAATGTTACCATGTCACAATGCAAGTAGGCTTTGAAGAAAAACTGCATGAGAATGCTCTGACACCAATGATGGTTGCCAGGCATGGATAAAAAAGATAAGGAAAACAATAAACATTAAAAAAACTCTTCCCCTTATAAAGAATAGTTGTGTAAAATCTTACCATAATCATAAGATGTTCTTCTCTTCCATGTTGCAGTATTTTTAACATGAGGGATTCCACAGTAGTCCAGCAGTTGGCATAGGCCATAAAAGTGATGTCTGCATGCACCACGCACAGAACTGAATGTCCCATTAAAAACACTAGCCTAAGGAACAAAGGAGGTAAACCTACATCCAGGGAAAAAGACAAAAAACAGTAGGAAGGTGGGAGGAATAGAATATTGCAACATAAAAAGGAAGGACCTCTACAGTTATGGAAAGATTTTATACAACTATTCTGTGTTCTTCTAGTCTTATGTTGCAGTATTCTTAAATGAGGGAGAGGACCAAAGCTCATGAGGAAGGAAAGGGAAGGAGCAGAGGTGCTTGCTAAAAAAAATGGAGAATGGCCCTAGCAAAGCCAGCTCTAGATATGGAGATGCCATCCAGTTTATAATGTTTGGCGAAGGTATGAACAGAAGACCAGGTAGCTGCTTTTAAGATGGTGTTAGTGTCCAAACCTTTGAAAAAGGCACCTGAAGAAGCCAAAGTGCTTGTAGAATGAGCCTTAACAGGAGTAGAAAGACTCTTACCATGAAACACATAAAAGGATACAGCTTTAGAACTCCAACTGGAAATAGTCTGCTTGGAACCAGGCATTCCCAGAGGCCTGGGATGAAAGGAAACAAAAAGCTGATCAGATTTCCTGATAGCCTTAGCTTTATCCAAGTAAAATCTGAGTTGTCTATGCACATCCAAGGTGTGAAGAACTCTATCACTAGATGAATGTGGAGAGGGGAGAAAAGTGGGCAAATGGATAGATTAGTTAAGTGGAAACTCATTCACAACCCTGGGCATAAAAGAAGGGTTAGTATGCAAGGAAACCCTACCCTTATGGAAAACCAGGAAGGGGGGCATCAAGACATGAAGTTCAGACACCCTCCTGGATGAAGTGATGGCTAATAATAAGACAGTCTTCCAAGTACAGAGTTGTAGGGAAGTTATAAAGGAACCATAGTGAGTCTTTCCAATACAAAATAGAGATCTCAAGGAAGAGGAACAGGGTTCCTGGGAGGTTTGATATGAAGGATACCATTAAGGAAGCGTTTAAACACCAATCTAGAGGCCAAAGGAGACGACAAAGGCAGACAAGCAGAAATGGCCGATAGATGAGCTTTCACAGAGGAATAAGCCAACCCAGCCTTCAGCAGTTCACACAAGTAAGATAAAACCAGAGGAACATCCACAGAAAGTGGGTCCAGTTTACGAGAAAGACACCACATGGAAAACCTCTTCCATTTGGATAAGTAGTATTTCCTAGTATTGGGTCTTCTGGCCTCCTGCAGAACCCAAAGCACATCCTCTGAAAAGAGGTGTCTGAAAGGAATCAAAGCACATTCACCCACAGTGTCACATGTAGAGTTGACAGGTGTGGGTGTATGAGACATCCCTTGCCTTGTGTGAGAAGATCCACCCTGTAAGGAAACTTGTGATGATTGCCCTTGGCTAAATGCAGAAGAACAGGGAAGCCAATGCTGTCTTGATCAAAAAGGAGTCATCATCAAGATTTCTGGTTTGTCCTGCTGAATTTTCAGCAGAACTTTCTGAACATGAGGGTGGGGGGATGCACAGAGAAACATCCCCTTCCATGAGAAAGAAAGGGCATCTACCTTCCACACCAGGGTATCTGGACCTCTGGCGCACAATTTTTGAAGTTGTCTGTTCAAAGGGGAGGCAAAGAGATGTACTTGAGGAATATCCACCAGTGGAGAATGTCCAGTAATGCATCCCTGTGAAGCATTCATTCAATTGAGTCATGGACCTGCTCAGAGTGTCTGCCACTACATTCTGATTGGAGCATATGTACACTGTCTGAAGGGAAACCTGGTACTTAGTTCCCAGTTCTCATGCCATGAGGGCTAGCCTGCACAGAAAATATGCCCCCCCCTCCAGGTTTGTTCACATACTGTGGTGTAGTCTGCATACAGCTTTAGAGGGCCTGGCTGAAAGAGAGACACTGAAAGGTCTGCAGAGCCAACAACAGGGCTCTCATCTCTTTTAGGTTTATGTGCTTCTTCATTTAAGAAGGGGACCAAAGTCCTTGAACCTTCCAGAAAGCAAAGGCTGTCCTAATCCATGTTTGAGGCATTTGTGAACAATTCCTGAATAGGAAGAGGAGGATGCAGAGCAAGGCCTGGGTTCAGGGAAATCTGCTGAGTCCACCAACATAGTTCCCTGTTCAGACAAGGAAGCAGAGTGGGCTCTAAACTGACTTGAGGTACCACTGAAATTTCCTCATGTAAAGTTTGGCTAGAGGTAACATGGGAATGGTGGATGCCATGAACCCTAGGAGGAGGAGAAACTCCCTGGGTGAGAGAGACTGCAGAGGGAGAAGGTCTTCAAATAATTTGGTTAGAAACTGAATTTTCTGAGGAGGCTAGGAGGTCAAAATTCTATCTGTCTGGATTCGGCACCCCAGGAAGACATGGTCATGTGAAGCAGTGAGAGAAGATTTTTGGAAGTTTATTATTGTAAAACTCAGACTCTGAAGAAGGGACATAGTGAAATGGAGATTCTGTTGCAAGGTCTCTGGAAGGAGTGCCTGGAGTAGCAAATTCATCCAGACATGGAAAGATCTGTACACCACACATAATAGACAGGACCCATGAATCTTGAGTAATTTGCTCCCAGACCAGAAGGGACAGGGAAAGATGTGGTGAAAGAGGAAGATGGCAGAGTAAGGGTTGGTAGTCACCGACTACCTGGCTTGTCTGGAAAAGTTTTTGAGCAGGAGCAGGCTGAGAGGGCTTGGAAGCAGAAAGGTTCTTAACACCCCTATTAATTCTGGAAGTAGGAATGTGAGATTCTTTCCTAACAAAAGGAGTTTTAGCAGAGTAATTCCTTTGGAATTTAGGAACCGGAGACACAAAGATGCGTTTTAGGTCCTGCAACTCTTTCTCCTGCAAGGACTTGAAAAGTCTGCTGTTGTAGCCCCAAACAAAACCTTGTTAGCAAAGGGAGCATCCAGCAATTTAGCCTTAAAGTCATCTGGAAGAGGCTGAAGCCTTAACCAAGAGCATCTCCTTAAAACACAGCCAGATGCAGCCACACTAGCAGATGCTTCAGCTGCATCATTGCTGCATTTTATGGAGTGGTGTGCCACTTGAGAGGAATCCCCCAGAAGTGAAAAAAGCTCTGACTTAACTTCTAAGTCAGGAAGGAGCTGAGTAGACTCTGTAAAGAACGCCAAAGCATATTTGGTCATACAAGTTTGGCAATTGATGACACGAAAGGCTAGGGTGGCCAAGGTATAAACATTTTTACCTAATCTTTCCATGGTCTTACTCTCCCTATCTGAAAGGAGAAGAGAAGTGGATGATAATAGTCTAGAAGGTTTATCGGCAGCCACAGAAACAGTAACAGGATCTGCTGATGGACATTTGTAAAGAAATTTACAGTCCTCTGGAATTTTATAGAACCTATCTGGCCTTTTAGGGGCAAGGGGCTGAGAGTCCGGAATCTCTGATGCAGAAGAAAAGGGATCAAGAAAAGTCGGTAAGCAGAAGGAGAGAGAGAATCCATTTGAAGCAAGTCATAGCACTTTTTCTGCATCTCAGAAACCTGAGAGCAGTTCCACTTAAAATACTCCCTCATCCTAGCAATAGTCTCCCCAAAGGTGATATCCTCACCAGGGTACTCTGTACTATTGGACTCTTCCTCAGGGGAAGCATACTCCAAAGGGGAGGTAATCTGAGCAAAGTATGATAAGGATTCATCCTCCAAGGAATCCTCTTCTTTTGAAGAATTCTGCACCCTGATCCTTTGGTATTGAGATGATATAAGAGGACTAGGAAGGGAAACCCCTGAGGCTTAAGGGACAAAAAGGCACTGAACATGCCTTGCGCGAAAGCTTGCCAATCAGCAGGTAGGCCCTGAGAAGCAGAAACATGTTTAGTTTTCTGTTTCTTTTTAAGAGAAGCATCCACCCGCTGAAAAGTGGAGGGACCGGGCATACGGATACTCTCATCAACTGTGTGTAGAGGCATTGGAACATTTTGTTAGCAGACAATAAGCTTAGGGCCATACTGGATGACAGATGTCACTTTTCTTACAGACGGGGTCAGAACATCGGATCCTTTTTCAATCATTACAAACATATTAACAGAAATGAGAATTTATCTAAACAAATCACTTTAGAAGGTGGCCCTTTAGTGGGATGCTTCCCATGTGGTCATTGAACACACTGTAATAATATGTTCAAAACCAAGGAATTCACAAGCAGGAACAGTGGTGAAGTTTTTCCGATTAAATTTTTTGCAAATTGTCAATCAGATTGGGTGATTTATTTGGCATCCTGCAACTGTTCAGCCTTTTACTTTGGACAAACTTCCCGGTGTGTAAAATTTAGGATTTCAGAACACCTTAGCAACATTAGGACTGGTAAACCAACCAATGCACTATATAAACATACAATAAAACATCCCCGGGCTAAGTTCAGATTTACTGTGATTGACATTATACAACGGAATACACGCAACAAATCAGGTTGGCATGGAATATTAAATAAAATGGGAAATAAATGGATTATAAAATTGGGTGCACTTTTCCCCTGGTCTAAATGAATATATGTGATGTAATTTTGATTATGGACTCTAGATGGTGCTAGACCACTAGATATTTATATGGTTGTGACATTCTGTAACAAATGCAGACAATGAGGAAGGCCTAACGGCCGAAACCGGTTTGTTTTTCTCCATCCTCCATTAATAAACGGATTGCTGTCCACTGTTTGCTGGCTCTACCATGTTTTTGTAGTCTTCTGATGTTTCTGAGCCGTGCAATAGCCATACGTGCAGAAGTCTGACTGATTTCTCCTTGGATTTATTCCTTTGCTGTTGGTTGGTGCCTTGTTGTTATTATCAGGATTTTTATCCATGGATGGATGGTCTTTTGGGTCGTTCGTGTCACTTTAAATGACATAAACCTTCACTATATTGCTTGGGGAAGTTGAACTTGGTGATTCTTTGCAGAATTGGTTTGCACAGAGGAAATACAATCAATGGGTGCATCGAATACATAGTTCTGAATATGGCAACAGGTACTGTACTTTTATAAAGCGACTTTGGCCTTTTTTGTGTGCTTTAAACTCGGCACCTGATAAGTGTTTACCTATGCAACTTAGCTCGTGGTAATTAACATTGGATATTATGGCCAAACAAGTCCTATAATTATTTGTGTATCCGTGCTAAACAACGGTGCTTAATGTGAACTACTGGGACTGTTGGTCCTGAAATGTAAACGGAGGTTCATTCGACTTGTTATACCCGTTTGGTTCGCTGCTATATGATTTTTGGGACTCTTACGGCCGACAAGTCCTAGAAGATTATTCTCATTGGTGGTTTACCACAGTGCTTAATGTGAACTATTGGGTTCGTCTCAACATGGGAAAATAAACGGAAGGTCTTGATATTTAAAGCAGATCCTTTTTTTGTTTTACAATATCCGCTCGATTTTGCTGATACAATTTTGGACTCTTAAGGCCAAACAAGTGATATAAATATGTTTTTATCAGTGGTTAACAACAGTGCTTAATGTGAATTATTGGGACTGTCTTAATGTGGCTATACCAACGATAGGTCCTGATACTATAAGCTGATACTTTTTCAATTTATGACACCCGCTTGGCTTTGTTGATATTTTTGGACTATTAGATTCAACAAGAACTTTATAAATAATATGTTTTGTGGACTTTCATCCAACCTTTGGTTTCTTTGAAAGATTCTATGTAACATCGGAGTATTAAAATTTGATTTATGTGCAACCTTCGGGACTGTTTGAACGTGGGTATATAAACAGTAGATTCTGATACTATATGTGATGTCTTTTGGATTTGCAACATCCGGTTGTTGTTGCTGTTATAATCTTGGACTTTTGCACTTTATCTACCAAATAATATATGCGAATGTTATGGTCTCTCAAACAACTCTTGTTTCTATATATAACAGTTATCTTTCTAATAATGTCCAGACTATAGCTGTACTCAATTGTTTATATGTTTATATATTCAAATGTGAGTGAGGAATATTTTCAAATAGACCATCTAACCTGATCCATTTACCTATCTTCCAGACTAAGTGCCAATTTTGATCCAGGATAGTCTCAAAACATACAGGTTCATCCTAAAGGGATTTAGGATCATCATACTATAAGGAAGACACTTAGTTCATATAGAAGGAATCTTAGTACAAGTTTACACTATCAGATATCCCTACAACACAAGGACTTATTAAGTCCTGTATATAAATATATCATGTTTGATTCCCAATACATACAGGGAACCTAACATTGTGTTGTATTCAGTACTGTTGCAATTTTTAACCTTTGGGTCCATTAATGGTTTACTATTTGAACAAAAAGTTGGTTTGATTGTCCCAAGTGTCTAGAGCATCTCAGTTCTTTGTGGAAGGAAAGGTCCTGTTCAGGCTAATATGGTACCTTGGATGTAGACATGGTCCTGTTTTCCTTCCTTGTTAATTATTCTCATTTTTCCTTCAGCTGAGGTCTCTTCAGTCCCTTGGGACAATATAATAAACTTATAAACTATTAAACAATATTGGATGGTCACATGTTGCTTTTCATATTGGAACTCAGTACTGTATTTTATATACAGGAACTGTTATTGCTCCTTGAATTCTAATTGACAATTATAATTTGATGTGAACATAGCACTTGAAATAGGGGTTGATTAGGACACATTCATTATAGTAGCTATTATTGTTCACATCTTTATGGTCTACGTATATACATTTTATGTATACACATTATATTGACAGGGGCCTGCTTAGTCCTCACACTTAAGGATATCATATTCCTATAGATTTTTAGTGGGGACCAGGCACTGTGAAAGTATTGTTGGTGACCTTGTAGTGGATTTGATATCATTTATTATGGATCTTACAGATCTATTGAGGGGCCTTTCAGTTTATACGGATGATTTAGCAGCTTTTGGGCTTACTAATTTGGGGGAAGGTAATAACAAGGAAGCTTCTGTAACAACTAACAGTTGAGAAATTTCATTCCATAAAGTGAATAAAACTATGAGGAAACTAAGGGCTAATGTCTGGCATGCTAAACTTTTCAAAGCCTACTTAGCTAAAGATACATCACCCAGGGGACTGAGGGTAATGACACAACCACTTGTCTCCGAAGCAGATTCCATATTATTGGAACAATGGGCAGAGGCTCAACACAAATCATCAATGGAATTTGTCAAAATTTTAGCGGCATATTATGATAGGACCATAGACAAACACATAATAGAAATTACTGATATGTGCAATGATATCAGTAAATTTGAAGGTCAAGAGCGTTATACCAACAACCTTCAGAAATTGGGACAGGACCTTCTCAGCCTTGAACAGACACTAAAGGATAAGAAAATGGGTAAATTTCACCGAGATTTAAGTGATTATGAAGGGGGGCACCCCTTTTCAAGTAGCAAACAGGTTAGGTTTGAGCCTTCTCATAGGAAGGTTAATAAAAGGAAAAGACCCAGATCTATCTTGAAAAAAATCAAACACATCAAGTTATGATGAATCAGGTGAGGATTCATCAACCACCTTAGAGTCCACTACACAACACTCTGCAGACTCACCAGTCTCTAAAAGGAGAAATTCTCTGATCCCTTTAGCCAAAGGTACAAACGGGGTGGGAGGAAACACAGGGGTGGAAAACATGGTAGATCTATTGAAACTGACTGTTCAGAAATAATGTGTTAAACATTTCATTTACCACATTGTCCACAACATTTGCTAATGATATTTCTGAGTTTTGTAGATTACTTAACTTGAAATTATTCTTTCAGACAGAAGATAATTCAGGTAATAATGCAAGATTCAAATATCAGAAATCGACATTTATTCCACCAATACATCCAAATGTATCTATGTTCTATAATTCTACTCTCAAAGATTTACACTTCAATTTTAAGGATATTCATGTCAAACAGAATAAGAAGTTATCTACCTACCATAACGTTCCATGTTAGTTGTCTTCTTCTCGCCTTCTTTCTTGCTGGTTGGGTTCGGAGCCAACCTTCGGCTCCGACTCGGCCATTTTCTAAAGCTCGAGAGCTACTTACTGGCTCGAGGCCTCCCTATATCCCACAATGCCTGGCGCTAGACCCCCAGATCTTGTTTGGAAGACCTAGCACCATAATAATACAAGAGGACAACTGTCCCAATAGCAAGACTTCAGCTACAGGGCTGAAGAAAAAGGTAGAGGAGATAAATCGGTAAAGACTCAGCCAGTGACAAGACTCGTAGGAGGACTCTTCTCGGTCCATCTAGGCTAGGGGGATGGAGGGTGGGACGCAAGAAAGAAGGCGAGAAGAAGACAACTAACATGGAATGTTATGGTAGGTACATAACTTCTTAATGTTAGGTTGTCTCTCTCGCCTTCATTCTTGCTGGTTGGAACAGCGTCCCTAGCACCTTAGTCCTGGGTGGCTCATCGGAACAGACTCTTGAGCACAGTGGAACCAACATCAGCTCTGCTCCTAGAGGCCAGATCCAATTTATAATGTGAAATGATAGCCCCTTAGTCCTGGGTGGCTCATCGGAACAGACTCTTGAGCACAGTGAAACCAACATCCGCTCTGCTCCTAGAGGCCAGATCCAATTTATAATGTGAAATGAAGGTATGAGGGGTGGCCCACGTGGCCACCGCACAAATGGCTTCCATAGGTAGTCTTGATTGAAAAGCTACTGACGTAGCTAAAGCCCTAGTAGAGTGGCCTTTAGGTTTAGCAGGGAGTTCTTTATTCCTCAGCTGATAAACAAGGGTAATAATAGAGGACAACCACCTGGATAAGGTTACTTTAGACACTGGTCGACCCTGCTTACCCTCCGCATAGGACAGGAAGAGTTGGGTCTGATTTCCTTATTTGCTCAGTCCTATGCAAATAGAAACGTAATTGCCTATGAATATCCAACTGGTGTAATTTTTGTTCAGCTTTGTTGGAATAATTTGGAAAAAAGACTGGCAGATCGATGGATTGACTCAAATTATTTTCGGAGGGGACCTTAGGAAGGAACAAAGGATTAGTCCTGAGTGAAACTCTATCCTTATGGAAAACTAGGTAAGGAGGATGAACACAAAGGGCTTGAAGTTCAGAAACTCTCCTTGCTGAAGTAATGGCCACCAAAAAGAGGGTTTTCCAAGTAAGCAATTTCAAGGAAAAGGAAGCTGCCAGTTCAAAGGGAGGCAGTATCAAGGAAGCTAGGATAAAATTTAAGTCCCACTGAGGTGGGGGATCTCTCACTGGAGGCCTGAGCAAGATTGTTCCTTTCAGAAAGGCTTTGCAAAGCTTATGGGACATGATGCTGGTTTCTGACAGGCCCGTATAGAAATTAGAGATTGCCGCTAATTGAACTCTAATGGTGGCCGAAGAGGAGCCTGCTTGAAAAAGTTCTGCTAAAAAGTCCAGAACGTTATGGACAGGGGCCATGAAGGGATCTATATTTCTAGCCTCTGCCCAGAAAGAGAAATGTTTCCACTTACTAACATAAGTCTTCCTGGTTGTAGGTTTGTGCAAAGAAAGGATAATCTCACGCACTGAAATGGAAATACTGGGAAGCCTGGCTAAGGTTGGAAGTGGATCAAGCAAGCAGTGAGGTTGAGAGACTGAAGAGACTGATGCAGCCTGCCCGACTGATGGATCAGGAGGTCCGGAACTGGGTCCAGATTCCAAGGCTGCTCTAGAAGGTGACGATGCAGGAATGGGAACCAGATTTGTCAAGGCCAGTATGGGGCAATGAGGATCATCCTGCAACCCAGCATGGTAGATTTCTGAATTAGTTTGGGAATTAGTGGAAAGGGTGGGAATGCATACAGTAGTCCGTGGGGCCAATCGTGAACTAGAGAGTCTCTGGGGGAGTGTCCGGGAAGAGGGAGGACAGTGAAGAAACTGTCGCACTTGCTATTGAGAGAAGTTGCAAAAAAGGTTGCAGCAAGGCTGACCCCATTTGTTGAAGATTTTGTCCGCTACTGTCCGTTTGAGAGACCACTCGTGAGGCATGAGAATAGCTCTGTTTAGCCTGTCCGCTATGACGTTGGACTTCCCAGGGATGTGCGTTGCTGTCAAAAACCATTGAGAGGAGATCGCCCACTGCCATAGTCTGAGTACTTCTCGACATAAGGGATATGACTTGGTTCCGCCCTGCTTGTTGATGTACCACACTACAGACATATTGTCTGTCTGAATTGCAATGGTCCCAGTGGGTAGAGAGTTCTGAAAAGCTTGCAACGCTAAAAGCACCGCCCTCATCTCCAAGACGTTTATGTGCAAGTGGTACTCATGGGGTTGCCAGGTGCCCTGGACAGTCCTGCCCTGAAAATGCCCCCCCCCACCCAATCAGGGAGGCATCCGTGGTCACCGTGGCAACTGGAGGAGGAAGGACAAATGGTCTGCCCTGGGGTACTGATTGAGAGACCATCCACCAAGTCAATTGGTCTTTGCATGACTGTGTGATTATTATTTTGTGAGACAAAAAGTTGTTGAAAGGACCACTGGGTGAAAAGCATCCACTGGAGAATCCTCATGTGAAAACGAGCCAGGGGAACTAATAAGATCGCTGCTGCCATGAGACCCAAGGTTTTTAGGACGAATCTGGCCTGAATCTTTCTGCATCCTAATAATACCTGTACATGTCGATGAATGTCTGCCACTCTGTCTACTGGAAGTCTTGCGGACAGATCTTTCGTACTTAATCTTGCGCCTATAAAGGTTAAGACTGACAAGGCAACAATGCAGACTTTTTGAAATTTATTGAGATACCTTGGTTGAAGCATGTTTGGATGGTATAATCCTTGGCTCTTAGCAATTGATGTCTGGTGGTAGTAGTAAGGAGCCAGTCGTCCAGATATGGAAACACCTGGAATCCTTGCTGTCTCAGGTGAGCGGTAACCACTGCCATGCATTTAGTGAACACCCTGGGGGCTGTGGTGAGACCAAAGAGCAGGGCTCTGAACTGGTAATGACTGGCTCCCAGCCGGAAGCGGAGAAACCTTCTGGAATGCCTGTCCATTTTGATGTGGTAGTACGCATCCTGAAGATCTATGGAGCACATCCAATTGTCCTGACACAAAAAGGGTAGAATGGACTGAAGCGTGACCATCCGGAACTTCGTTCTTTGAACAGACTTGTTTAGTCTACTGAGATCCAAACTGGGTCTCCAGTCCCCTGCCTTTTTTGGGTACCAAAAAGAACTTTGAGTAAATTCTGGATCCTTGCTGGTCTGCTGGGACTTGTTTAATGGCCCGTTTTTTTATCTGTCTTGAAATTTCTTATACTGCCTGTTCCCTTAGACTGGGTGGAACATCTGGGATGGGGTTGTTTGATTTTAAGGGGGTGTGGACAAACGGGATTTTGTAACCTCCAGATATGATAGACTGTACCCATCTGTCTCGAGTGATGAGACGCCAGGCTTCTGTGCTGGAAGGGCTTGTCAGAGAAAGATTCTCTGCTGCCCTGATTCTGCGGACCCCCTCTGCTCCATGGGCGGCGTCTACTGTTGATCCTTCCTCTGCCTCTGGAGGGAAACTCGCCACATGTGTCAGGCATGGCTCGCTGGGGTTTCCGGAACCACATCTTTCCACTCTCCTGACCCTTAGGGTATGGTCTAGAGGGTGTGGAGAAACTGACTCCCACGGCAGAGAGAGTCTTGCTTTCCTGCTCACACCTGGTAAGTGTATCTTTCACCTGAGGTCCAAACAGAGCCGAACCATCAAAAGGGGTGATGGTGAAAGATGCCTTGAAGGGATCAGCGAAGTTACATAACCGCATCCAGGCATGTCTTCTCAAAGCCACGCCTGTGCCTGTGGCTCTACTCGCTCCATCAGCCGCATACGAAATGAGCCGCATGGAGGAGTTAATGATAGAATTAAGAGTCGCCAGCTGGGAGTTTATCTTATCTTGAGCCCCTGCAGCTGATGGATCTTGCAGGGTATCTCCTAGCTCCTTGAGGAGATCCCTTTGAAGACGGGTGAAGTGGCACAAATAATTCAGCGACCGCATGGAGAAGGTCGCTGAGGAAAACATCCACTTCCCGTATCTATCCATCATCCCAGACTCTTTATTAGGGGGATGGACAGGTACAGAAGTGTCAGCCAACTCCATTTTCGTGGCAGCTGCTACCAGCATGGCATCAACGTGGACACCCTTTATCAAAAACTGTTTTATCTTGAGGTGCCATAATAAACTTAGTGGGCCTGTGGGGGGTTGGTTCCAGTGTGTCCGGAGCTGACCACGCCTTCCGAGCCACCACTTCCATTATTGGATCGAAAGGCGGAGACACCCAGGAGGTGGAGGGGCGAGAACCAAACGCATCCAAGTATACCGACTCGTCCTCAGAAGGGTTAAGGGCAGACCAGTTCCCCCTCTGCTTAAGGATCTCAAGGATGTCTGAGAAAGAGACATCTTCAGAGGGGGATCTTGGGAACCCTTCCGAATCCTCCAAGTCAGTATCTGACGTGACAGACTCTGGGGAGTCAACATGTTTCCTCTTTCGAGGGGGCTCCTCTGAAATCTCAGGGGAGGCCTTGGAAGAGGAAGATACACCCAGTGGGATGACCTGGAGCATTTGATCCCCTCGCTTGGGGTTTGGAGGAGGGGCAGAGACCGAAGCAGGCACCCTGGGGGGAGGAGCTGAAGGGGCTGATCGAGGTGCAGACTCAGAAGTCAGCACGCTCCTCATGACCTCGAATGCGCCCCTGTCTGTCAGAGAAGAGGGCCCCCACTCCGAAGAGACAGGAATCCTCTCCGGCACCGAAAGAGACGGCTCTAAGGCCAATGTAGGAGCTGAGCTTACCTGCGACAAGGCTCCGAGAGGGAGAACGGGGTCAGACAAGGGTCTGATGCCACTCGCCCTCTTGGAGCCGACGAGGGAGTCTCGGTGCCCAGATCCCTCCAAGGACGGAACCACTGAAGAAATCGGTGCTGACGAAGGAGCCGAAAGGGGAAGCATCAGCGCTGACGTTTCCAGGATCCGAGCCCCAACAAGCTCCGGCTCCGAACTGACAGGAGGAGTCAGAGGAGGAACTACTTCAGAAACAGGAACAGCCACAGCCTGATGAGGAGGGCTAGTTAACATTTTAGCCAGGGCCTGTGATTTGAGGAGTCTACTAACCACTCTCTCCAAGTCATGATCAGATAGCCTCGAGGACCGAGAAGAGTGGGACCGATGGCTCCTTTCAGACTGTAGCAAAGGCGATCACAGAGCCGAGTGAATCGACTCTAGGGATGGTGACCTGGATTGCTTATGGTTCCTTGATGGCTCCGACACCAAGGTCGGAGCCGAGAGAGATTTAGATACTTCGGTTCCGGCCGGAACCGAAATTAAAGCAGACGCGCCACCTGGCGACGGCTCCGTACTGGGAGCTGACGGCTTGGTGGGCTTAGGGGTTTTCGCTGGCTGAGACTTCGCTGGAGACCCCTCGGGTTTTAGTAACCCCCTGAGAATTAACTTGTTCCTACGCTTCTGCAGGACTCTTGGACTAAAGGCATGACATACCGAGCAAGAGTCCTGCAGGTGTAGGGCACCCAAACAATAAACACAAGAAGTGTGACCGTCTGTCAGAGACATTTTCTGAAAGCACGAGTCACACTTCTTGAACCCTGATACCTTGGTACCCTTTGACATGTTACAGAAAAAAGGGATACCGATGGATAAATGTTAGACTAGTGCAAAAACACACACACACACACTAGTCCCACACCTTCACACAAAACATTTAAAGGAAACAATACTAACAAAACTAAGAGACTATGACTTAGACTACAAAGGCTAAACACTACTTCCTACTGGAACAATTTAAAAGGGAAGGGGATAGCCTCTAACTTAAACGGCCTACTTAGGGAGATGGGGGGGGGGACTCTCTAAGTAAAAAAGAGTTTCCTAAGGGTAGAAAAACACAGGGAAAACTAAGACTAATCTACAGTACTACTCTGATTTAACAAAAAAACTTGAAAAATATACATTAACAGTTTAACAACTAATATTACAAAAGATGAATATGACCTGAGCCAGTAAAGCACAACCTCGTAGCTGAAGCGGCAAACGAGATCTGGGGGTCTAGCGCCAGGCATTGTGGGATATAGGGAGGCCTCGAGCCAGTAAGTAGCTCTCGAGCTTTAGAAAATGTCTGAGTCGGAGCCAAAGGTCGGCTCCGAACCCAATCAGCAAGAATGAAGGCGAGAGAGACAACTTAACATCAATGTATCCAGGAAGGAGATGGATACAATCATTGAAATGGCTAACAAGAAATTAGCAATATTATCAGCAGACAAAGGGGGTGCCACTGTAGTACAGGATTGGTCATCATATAATTCTGAAGCTATGCGACAGTTATCAGATAATAGATACTATACACATACGGTGATCGATCCTACACCAGGATTTAAAAAGAAAATAGATGAATTCTTACAACTAGCTAGGGATGAAGGTATTATAACACAAGATACTCAATATCATCTCACAATAACTGATCCCTCCATTCAATACATTTACTTCCTCCCTAAGATTCACAAGGATCCAGTACATCCACCAGGTCGACCGACTGTTTTGGGAAGAGGTTCCATTACTGAACCATTATCTCAATTCCTCACATTACACCTTAAGCCTTTGCTCCAATATGTAAGAGCAAGAATACAGGATATGACTGAATTCCTCCGCATTATAGCAGACATGCAGCTTGAAGAAGGGTGGTATCTGTGTACTTTGGATGTTTTGGCATTATATACCAACATCCCCATTGGGCAGGCCTAGATGCATTGGAATATTGGTTGACAAAGTCATAACTATATCCCCCCAGGCTTCAATACATTGTTACTTTGCTTGTTGGAGCATGTATTAACTAAGAATGTGATATTTTATGGGAATGAATGTTATCTACAGACCAAAGGCACTGCCATGGGGGCTTATTTTGCCCCTATATATGCAGATCTTTTTATGGCCTATGTTGAAGACCAAATTATCTATGATAGGGCACACAATATCTACATGGATGAGATTGATATATGGAGGAGGTATTTGGATGATTGCTGGATGGTATGGAGATCTGACATTGTCTATCTCAAGGAGTTTGTTACTTATTTGAATGAAAACAAATGGGGTATTGAATTCACAATAACTTATGATAAAAATCAGATTACCTTTTTGGATGTCTTAGTAACAAAGAATGCAGATCATACACTAACAACAGAAATTTATCAGAAATACCCCCAATACAACTCCTTGATCCATGCCTCCAGCTTCCATCCACCCCATATTTGCAGAAACATTCCAAAGTCACAATTTCTCCTCCTTAGGAGGATTTGCTCAGAGGAAAGGACATTTTCCACTTATGAGTCAGACTTATCTATAAGGTTTCAGAACCATGGGTACCAAAAAGGTGACACTGCTCAGGGTAGACGATTTGCTACCAATACAAATCGGGAGAATTTGCTACAATATAGGGAAAACAAACAGAAATCTAATTCTCAAATTAGATTGGTCACCACATATGGGAGAAATACGGATACTCTCATCAACTGTGTGCAGAGGCATTGGAACATATTGTTAGCAGACAATAAGCTTAGGGCCATACTGGATGACAGATGTCACTTTTCTTACAGACAGGGTCGGAACATGGGATCCTTTTTCAATCATTACAAACATATTAACAGAAATGAGAATTTATCTAAACAAATCACTTTAGAAGGTGGCCCTTTAGTGGGATGCTTCCCATGTGGTCATTGTACACACTCTAATAATATGTTCAAAACCAAGGAATTCACAAGCAGGAATACTGGTGAAGTTTTTCCGATTAAATTTTTTGCAAATTATCAATCAGATTGGGTGATTTATTTGGTATCCTGCAACTGTTCAGCCTTTTATGTAGGACAAACTTCCCGGTGTGTAAAATTTAGGATTTCAGAACACCTTAGCGACATTAGGACTGGTAAACCAACCAATGCACTATATAAACATACAATAAAACATCCCCGGGCTAAGTTCAGATTTACTGTGATTGACATTATACAACGGAATACACGCAACAAATCAGGTTGGCATGGGATATTAAATAAAATGGAAAAGAAATGGATTACAAAATTGGGTGCACTCTTTTCCCCTGGTCTAAATGAATATATGTGATGTAATTTTGTTTATGGACTCTAGGTGGCGCTAAACCACTAGATACTTATATAGTTGTGACATTCTGTAACAAATGTAGACACTGAGGAAGGATTAACGGCCGAAACTGGTTTGTTTTTCTCCATCCTCCATTAATAAACAGATTGCTGTCTACTGTTTGCTGGCTCTACCATGTTTTTGTAGTCTTCTGATGTTTCTGAGCCGTGCAATAGCCGTACGTGCAGAGGTCTGACTGATTTCTCATGGGACCAGGCATAGGCCTACATTCAATGACGTTTGTTGGAAAGTCTTCCCTTGTTAAAATTTGTGGATTACATAGAGGGCCTGCAGAAATGATGAGCCTTGGATCCCATGCTCATTCGAAGAGGATGTCTTCAAAGCCTCTTAGGACATGCCGATGGCAGGATTCCTTGCAGTCTCCAAAGTGGTACCTGACTTAGAATCTGAGACAAAATCCGGACGGGTCTCAGAGCCTTTACTGGACTCAAGAGAGATATCCAGAAGGGGAGGCAGAGCTGAAGCTTCAGGCCTAACCTTCTTAGCTTTCTTCACAGCAGGCTCAGCAAAAGACCCCAACATGCCCTCCATAAAGTTGTGTGCTAACCTTTACAGTCTCTGATTCTCAAGGTAAATATTAAGAGAGGAAAGGCAGCTACATACAGTCTTAGACATAAAAGCTTTAAAAATAAGGCTAGACTTATGGTCGTGGTTGGGCCCTAAGCAAAAAAGAGACACTGGTCATGACGGCCTTTATGTGGAATTTGTCTTCCACACTGGCACTTGTCCTTATTGGATGACATGTAACCTCATCAAAAAAGCAGTTAAAAAATATAAAAGAAAACCCCAATGGAGCATTTATCTCAAACTCTTGTATCCAGCAAACAACTCTGGCAGGCAGACCAACGATTGTAGATTAGGTTCGAAGTTCTGAGGATGGTGCATGTGGACGTCAGTTTTATGGCCTATGCCGGCTGCTCACCTACATGCGATGTCCCACATACCTTGCAATGGATTAAGTCTTTTGTATACTGGTTGAATACCAGGACCACCTTTGGCAGTGAATATCTCACATTAAGAATACTGCAACATAAGAATAGAAGGACATCAACCAAAATTACAGTGTCCATGTCACAATGCAAGAGAGCTTTGAAGATACAATAGACTAGATCCTTCTGATACAAATGATGGCTGCCCGGCATGTGGAGGTAAAGGATATAGGAAAAAGCAGAAATTTAAAAATCTCTTCCCTTCACAACAACCAACACCACAAAATGTTTGCATGTCACTGTAAACATGGGCATTGAAGAGAAAATAATCTATAACCTTCTGACATCAGTTATTAAAATGACAACTGCAAGGCTAACTGTCACAGCAGTGAATTCTAAATTTGGTAAAATATGACCCGTTAATATAAATGACCCAAGCATTCCAATTCATATATTCAGCACAGCCTCTGTATTACCTTCAGTTTCAAAAGAGTGATGATTCTTACCAGAGAACTTTACTCTGGAAATTATTGCCCTTATAAAATATTTAATTTTACCATCAGAAACTCCTGTACCTTATTTTTTTGAAATGCTCCAATTTGAGTAATGACTAGGGTCAGCTTTAAAGACGATGAAAACCTGGAAGATGTGTACTGGGATAAAGATAAGCACAACTATTGTGAGTATGCTCACCATAACCCACAGATGTTTCAGTAGGGTCACTGCTGCAGTACAATTCTTTATCCATGCAAATTAACTGCAAGCAGATGCACATCTTCCTTTTTGACTTCCACAGCTTTATAACACTACCCCAGCAATGGGATGGACTCCTCTAGCCCAGAACACTGACTGATGCATGAATAAAAAGAGCAATCTGCTCTATTTCAGTTCTTTTTTTTTTTACTCTGATGCCACTAGCAAGAATTCCCTGCCTGAGAGGCCCAAATAAATGGATGCAGTTCCTAAACCTTAAAGCTCCTGTGAATAAAGAAGGGGTCCTAAGATGGTGGTCTGCTTTAAGATGTAACTGAACTTTTTGTTTGTACTGAATGCACTGTCTCTAACAGTCTCCTACCTTATTAAGCAGAAGAAAACTGGATCCTGGAAAAGAGGTAGCTGGGTGGTAGCTTATACAAAACTATTAATAAGCCTACTTGAACTTCCACAATGATGGTGAGTATACTCACAAAATTGCACTTTGTTCATTATAGTATTCACTGCTGCCCATCTGAAGAGGAAAAAAATCATAACAGACCCCACAGTTTAAATGCAGCAAAGCCTACCCTACACCTCACCTGAAGATCAACCATATACCCTTTGAAGGAGGTGTGCCTTTGGCTGTCTAAGAGATATTCTTAGCTAATATATTCTTATACAAGGTCAATGTGGTTTGCTGCCATCCTGACTGGTAGAGCAGGCTTACACCATCCTCTCAAGGTGCTTCCCATTACTCTCACCACAAAAGCTGATGCAATGTGCCAGCCATTTAGATAACATTTGTTTAAAGAATGGTCTGGTTGTTTATCCAGAATAAAGATAATTGTTCAGATTGAATTCTTTAATTGCTAGATAACATCTAAGCTGCCTGTGAACATCTAGAGGATGTAGAATCCTTCCACCCTTGTTTCGAGGATGAGAAGACTGACAGCTGAGCAGTCTTGTTCACTGCCATATCAAAAACTGCCTTTTGCACGAAGGAAAGGTAAGTTTTAAAGTTCACTCTCTCTCTCTTCGCATCACAGCTTAAAGGGCAAATATCCAACTAGCCAAGACAAAGTCCATCAAAAATAAGGTTTACCAAGTCAATAAATGAAGACCACTGGGGAGCTAGGATCTAAAAGGGTAAATATTAATTTTTCCAACATAAAACTAAGGTCTAAGAAGGAAGGACCACCCTAGGGGTGTGTGTGTGTTTTAGGTACAAGATATTCTAGGAAAAACAAAAATTCACTGTACGGCAGGCTGGGAAGGAAGGCAAGCTACAATGGCAGACAGACCTAGTTTATTTGAGGAATAGGAAAGGGTACTGTCAAAGAGTTATACCAGGTACTTCAAATCTTCTGGTTGTGTGCTCTAGTGGGGAAGGATGCCATTTGGGTCACACCATAAGCAGAACTTCTACCTTTTAACCAGATATGATTTTCTAGTGCTAGGCCCTCATGACTCTTGCACAATGTTTGACAGCTGATAGTGGAGACTTTCCTTGAATGGGATTAGATTGAAACTATCAATGCTGTTAGATGCAGGTTCTTGACACTAGAATACATTCCTTTTGGGTTAACAGAGTACAGATTCAGGGAAGTTGCACTGGTCACTGTCTGATTACTTGGACTAGCAGGAAAAAACACTGTTGTCTTGTGCACATATCGGCTAAATGTGGCCCATGCTATGCTTATTACCACTTTATACAGCACTTTGTGGACTTGGAGAATGTGTGAGATGGTGTGGGGAAAACATCACCTTAGAAAAGATGGAAAATGTGTTCACTACTCATACTGCCTTGTGAGGGATCCCAGAGCACAAATCCTCTCAGCTAGTATTTGCCCATGACGCAAAACAAATCTATTGCTTTCACCCATTTTATGATCATGTTCTGAAAAAAAAGCATGGGATCCAAACTCAGATCTGTAAAGATGATTCATTATAGTTTTTCAAGGTTAAAGGGATAAAAGGTACTTGAAGATGAAAGCCTTGATGAAGGGATAACATTCCAGGCTATCATCACAAACCTGTACAGCTGAAATAACAGGGTCTACCTTGCTTATGTTTATGGGTCTATATCACTTTGTTGAAACGGCAGAAGTTCGAACACCATATGTTCGAACTTCTAACCTCGAAGTGCAAAACCATCGAAGGCTTAGAACAGCGATTTTTTTTTCCATGGGGGAAAAAAAAAATCGCTGTTCCAAGAAACACACCCAACACAAGCACACCAAAAAACAGCAATCTACACACACACTTAAAATCCTACATCTAACCCTACACTAAACTGTACATGCACTATCATCTATTCACTTACCTTAACCCAAACCCCAACTCTAAGGTCCATCACTATCGCACACTCACCTGACCCGCGCCCTAACCCTAACTCACCTATCCCACCCTAACCCTAAAGACTGTCACTATCGCACACCCACCTCACTCGTGCCCTAACCCGAACGTCCACACAATCGCACACTTACCTGAACCGGACCTGTAACTTTCCACTACAGTGCTGAAAATCGCAAAGCCACAGAAACAGCCCACCAAATTCTTTCCCTGGGAAAGAATTTGGTGTTCCGCGGCTTCGCGATAATCAGTTTTCGAACTTCACAGTTCGAACATATGGTGTTCGAACTGCTGAAGTTTTGACGAACTGATAGGAACCCTATGTTTACCATCACTATGGTGCTGTTGGTGATGGTCTTCACAGTTTCTGCTTATCAGAATATATGGCAACAATGGAAGCCATCATTTTTTTTCTAGGTGATATGTCTTTTGTTCTTGGAGGGATTCCAGGAGCAATGTACCTTGATGTAGCATGTACAGGCTCCACAAGTTAGTTCCAGTCCATCTGTGGTTAAGGTAAGGGTGCCCTATGGGACTACAGATGATATCGCCTTCTTCCTTATCACCTGCTGAGACCACTATTTTAACTCTTCCTTGTTATAGGAGGAAATAAGCACCGTCATGTTCAGTGCGTGCCTGGGGTCTATATTAAAACAGTGAAGAGGCGTTTAATCGAACGCCTCTTTGTCGACACAAAGAGCGAACGCACTAAAGCGAGAATGCTCAAAACAGCGATTTCTTTCCCTGGGAAAGAAATTGCTTGGCCTTCTCCATGTGTTTGCCCCTTTCCCCACTGTACTGCGATCTCCTAGTTGGTATATTTAGTTACGGGGTGTGTGGGGGGCACAGCCCCCCCACACTGCAATGTTTGAAAGTGTGTGTGTTTGTGTGTTAGTGCTACTGATTTATTTCCCAGGAAAAGAAATTGGTGTTCTGAGTGTTGGCGCTTTAGTGCATTTGTTGTTTAGGTGTTGACGAACAGGCGTTCGATTAAATGCCTCTTCGGTGTTATGATATAGACCCTGTGCCTGTACAGTTTCCAATAACATTTTGACACCGCTATAACTCTGTGTGCATTCTGGACAAAAGAACAGTGAGGATACTGGCTAATATGCACCCAAAAGCCACAAGGGACACCTTTTCTGGCACTGCTGTCTTCTGGCTGAGGTACACTGAAAAAAAGATTCAGCTGTAGGGCTTTACCTTGTGGCATGAGCAAATTGTTCTGCTGGGTGTCCAGCAATGCTGTCTGAAAAGTTTCTGCCCTCCCTAATGAGAGATTCGATTTGGGGAGGTTCAGTGAATGACAGACCAAAAAAAAAAAAATATATAGAAACACTGCTACTCTGCACTCTCCATTTACCTCACTGAGGCTACCTAGATGAGGCAGTCATATAGGTAACACTAAATATGGATCCCTTGGTTGCATGGATTAGACAGTCATCTAGATAGGGATAAATATGGATTCCCTTTTGCCTGAAGTATGCCTACATTGGTCCTAAACAGGTAAATAACCAAGGCATACTGTACAGACCAAACAGCTAGGATGTGAATTACAATGATTCTGCCCTGACTATAAGACATTATCAATGGTCTTTACAGTAAAGTATATGCAGTTATGCATCCTTCAAACCTAAGGTAACCAAAAGAGTGTGTGGAGAGAACAGCAAAAGCAATGCATAGTTACCATTTTGAGTTGGGTTATATCTAGCTTTTTCAACATAGAATAATCTATAATCTAAAACAACTCTCTACAGACTATTTTTCATTTAGAAAGCAAAAACAGACTGGTAGGAAATGTTTTTTTTTGGCCCTGCACCAGAACTCCCTCTGTACACCAAATGGAAAAATCTGACCCCAAACTGGCTGCACTAGTTCTTCTGCTTTCTAGGGATGGGAGGCATTCTCAAAGAGGGATGAAAGGTTTTGAACACCATCTAGTAGTCTCATTACATAATCCGCTTTACTCATTTGTCGTCTATTACTGAAAATCAGCTTATTTTGTAGTTGAAATCCTTCTCAACCAGGATGTTGGATGGAAGAGGAGGGTAGAGGCAAGGTACAGGGGAGACGTAACACACAAAATAATGGGTATAGTTCCCCATACTAAAGGGGTAGCGTAAGCCACAAAACTATGGGCTAGGCTTGTAAATGCCCTCGGGCAGATAGCCTAGTATGAACCTATGAACCTATGAAACCTATGAACGTGGGGGTTAGTTCTGGAGAACAGTTAGTACAGTCTACTGGTATCCTGACAGGGATGGGCCTTCCCTCCTATCCTGTTGAATGTCTTTGCATCTGCCATTTCCCCAGGCCTGCTACTTTCCAAAAGCCCTCATTTATTTGAATTAGTTTGCCTTGATTGTTTCATACAGAAATGTCATTATTTAGTAGGACAGTTTCTAGTGTACCTGGGGAAAGGTGAACAAAACAAATGTCTGACAAATTCTATAGTCTTTCCTTTCTCTTACATTTTCCTTGAAAGGGGAAAGCAGTAAATTCTCATTCAGATGAGAATCCAGCAACTTCCCCTTGACATCATCTGGTACAGTCTGTTTACTTAGTCAGACAGTTAAGTCTTATTACCTATTGCTGAAGTCCTACTGCAGTCACCATCATACCCATACTAACATTTACTAGTATGCTTCTCCACCTTAAAGAACAGGTAAACCTAGTAATCTCATCCCTCATGGTCTTATTTCAGATTTCTGGTATTATATCTTCTATTTGCCAAAAGATGTCCCCTTGATATATGATAATGTGAGTCTGGCAAGGTATAGCTCTAAAGGCCCAAGTTGCAGAAATATATACCTTTTTGCCAGACTTCTCTAACACTCTGCTTTTTATCATTAGGAAGTGTAGTAAGAATGTCTAGGAAAAAAATGCAGGTTCGTCTTCAGGGTTTTTGTGCAAGTATTTAAAGGATTCCTCAACCCTTTAGAATAGTTCTGGCTTTTGGGGACTGAGAGCTGATAGGAAGGCTAGCTCGAATGTATCTTCAAACACATGGAAAACTGGAGGCACTTCTGTGCAACTCGTCCAACTCCCAAGAGGTGTTAAGTGTTAGGAAACTCCAAGCTCTTTTTGGAGTGCTCATAAAATGAGACTTTATCATGACTGGAGTCTCTCTAATGGAATGTCTTTTAGAAAGCAGACTGAAGAAATTACATCCTTGTCATGGGCATTGTAGCAAAGGGGAAAAGTCGTCTGAGGCAGGCCAGAACTTCTTCATCCAATATATTGTTTGAGGAGTTGGAAGGAGGAAAAAAAATTCTTTAGCTTTTGTGGAGAGCTAGTTCTCAGTGTGACAGGATGATATGCTTGCAGGCTACTCTTGTGACAAGTGGCTACATGGTACTTGGCAAACTGTAGTAGTATAACTGGCAAACGATGGGAACAATGCCAAAAGTGGAGGTATCTGGCTCTCAGATGATCCTTTTGCAAGGTAGAAGGTGACTCATCCTGTCACTGAGGAGGTATGCTTATGAACCTAGGTGGGCCCTACAAAGTACCCTACATAAGGGACCCTAGGGCACCCTAGGTAAGAACTCATCTTTTGGTGTAGTATGATCTTAATCTGTGTCTGGCCTGGGGGAATTTCACTTGCATCATCTGAGAGATGGTTAGTTACACAAGCTAAGCTTACACAATTTGCCTCTAAAATAATCACAGAATATAAGGCCACTGGACATGGAGGGAACAAACCATTGTCTCTCCAGATTTGGCACCTTCAGGCCTCAGTGGGGATGACAGACTCACTGAGGCCTGTTGGCTGTTGCCCAACTTTCTTAAAAATTAATATTTTCAACTTTATCCTTAGCCTCTTCTCTTTTCTAGGGATTTTTTTTTTAATTGTCCCAGATGGCTCCCCTCCTGAACTGGTCATCCCTCAGGTAATGTCAGTAAGTTTTTTTTTTTTAAAGGAAAGCCTTCAAATGTAGGGCACAGTCCTCACAAGACATGACCTGGTGGATCTCCTCTAAAAACAAACACTACAAAATGTCTTTTTATAAAATTCATCTTCCTCAGGCGCAACTGTAACTCATGTTTTGCATGGACCTCATGAGGGAAAATAACAAGTCATACAGACCAAATAAAAATCTTTCAAATACTAGAAAAAAAAATTTGAATATTAATAAGTACAACTGCTACAAAAATGTTTCCAGTTGGGTACTTGTTACTCTGGAAGTCACCTGGAACGGGCAGAACAGCAGACTGACTGATGATCAATCACCCCTTGCAACAATAACAAAAAAATGAAAACAGTAGGACCATGCTCTAGACAGATACAGCCCTGACTATGATGAAGGCAAACTGGGATGGATTAGTGGCTCAGGGAGGATGGGTGTGCCTGTGCTGGGAGGAGAGGGGCAGGAGAATAGGATGGGCACACAAGTTACATTTCATTGGTAGAGGCTAGAGAAAAAAACACTGCATAGTGCTTCCTGAGATTAACATCTGACCTTGCTGAAGCAAGAGGCAGTTTGAAGTGGTCCATACACTGCACACCCCACCCATGAAGCATTACCCAGGCAAATGCAGGAAACAAGTCTTAAAATAGATAACCCTCTAACAGCAATATGACGTAGTACAGGGATACATTGATCCTCTCACCAAGCCTGAGGATGGGATGGAGTAATTCCAAGCCCAGTAAACATAGTGAATAAGAAGCCCTGATAATACATGGTCCGTTGCAGGGTGAGGGAAGAGTTAAAAAAATGAAAATGATTCAGAATATTTTTCTCCTCAACCTTGCAAAAGTTGATGTTTCAAGTCAGATGAGGAGGAGGAGTTCAGCTCCTTGTTGAGGTCATCTGAAAGCTATGGAAATTAAATCAGAAAATGGCATCCCCTGCATCTAATTCCCATTAACAAGGAATCATACTGCAGTAGTAGCTCCTACACACAGCATCAATGGGTAGTCTAAGTTCATGTAATCTTATAATGTAAAGAAGGGCAAGCATTTATTCCATTTTAATTCTTCTTCCGTTTGTTTAATTTTAAGTAAATGCCAGCCAGCCTATAGACCTTTAATGACTTTGTGAAATTTGACATCTTCAGGTTTAAATATATTCTGTGACATGCAAGGCTTGGAAGTCTGCACAGAGGACATTCCAACTAAAGCCAGTGTTACTACTAGAAAATTGGTCAAAATAAAAAGAAGGTTCCATAGGAGATACATTATATCCTTGTATTCCTACAAATAAAATTAAGCATGCCCTTTGATTCAGGTTATGCTAACACTGCCTGTAATGGGGCCACAGTAACCACTTCAGAATTAACAGCAGAAGGTGTGGTGAGGGTAGTACATCACGTGACCAAGACACTGCACCAGAAACTTTAGGTCTACATTTGAGTTCTGCTATTGCCCACCTGCATTTAAACAAATTATTTAAAAATAACTGGAGTGCTTCAGTGGTATTACCTTGTAGTTAATAAAATAAAAAATAAAATAGTTGAGAAAAAAATAATTCAGACGGTCATTACCATCCGTCTTACAAGTGAGAATGAGAGAAAATATCATTGAAGCAGAATGGAAACCATGAGGTAAGACTACATTATGAAAATAGGTCATTAGTTTTGGAGTAGGACAGTCCTGTCCTTGGTCATGAAATAAACTACATAGCAGTAGAAACACTGTTTAATTCTGAGGAAGAAGTTGAACTAAGTATATTCTGGCATCTTCACTCAACAGCAGATAATTCCTTGAGGGGAGGCGTCAAAAGTCAATCATCTGATTCATGAAAATGTAAACCACCTTCATAGGAACAGTGAGTATTATGCTAGCCAAGTACTTTGGTTATTACTCTGGAAGCTGAAGACTACTGCAGTGAAATGACAGCAACCCTTTCGGAAATTCACTTTCTGAAAGCATCACGGAATATGGAAGCAGAGTATGTACACAGATATGCAAGACTTGTATTTAGGAACTAGTCAGGTTGTTAGCCTAAGTAGAGAGAGTGGTCTTGTGGAATCATATAAAAATGTCTGTAGTCTACAAGAATGTTGCAAATGTTGAATTACAAGTAAATGGAGCTGCTTTATCTACTAGAGACTGGGATAAGGCAAAAGGGACAGAATCATTACCTTGTCTAACTTCTAACAGTTCTACAGTGCCATTCTGAAATACAGTATGTATTTTACCATGTTCTAGGGCTTCATGATTCCACATGCAATGAGACAGCTATGTATAGCCTTCTAGAACATCCTGCACCAGCTGTAGTGCGTGGCCATTACATATTAATTGCAGTAAGAACTTCAACCCAGTTGTCAAGATGGTGGCTATTACCATCAAAACTTTGCTGTTCTACAATACAAACAATTGTAGATGCTTTGGAGGGTGGTAATAGTTATACGTCCTAGGACGTCTGCAAAGAGACAGGTAATAGCTTGTTTAAATGAATTTTTAATGAAATGATGAAAGCAGGATCACTGAATCCTGATACATGGAATTCGAATCACGTAAAAGGAAATGGAGACAACCAGTAACATTAAAAAATATGTTTTTACAGTTTTGAAGCTTCTGTTCCTCTATGCTTCCTTACATAAATATACAAACTTCATGGCAATAAAACAACAAGCACCATCAGAATGGAAAAAAAAACTATTCCCAAGCCATAGTGCAGTACTCTGTTACTGAAATGGCAAGTAATCAAACTGCACTTGGAATTCACAAGCAACAAACACCGAGCAAACTTCCTGCTGCCCCTCACTAGGATCATAAAAACCCACAGGAAAACAAAAAACAAGATGCCAATAACACTAACACAGCTTCATTAAACTGCACAATGCTGACACTTGCTGTTAATGCATTTCAACAGTAACTGTCCAATATAACTGCACTTAGCAAATAAGGGACTTGACAAAGCATCAAGCTTTGTTTGGTCTGAGGTAATGCATTAATACCTAGCCATTTTAGTGACTTTAACAAAAAACTGTCAACATTTCTACAATCTAAATGGACTGCTTTAACTTTTCACACTCAGGCATCAGTACTCTCCAGGTCTTTCTTTCATGAAAACACATAGAGAAGAAAATTGCAAGTATACAGCCCACTATAGCCTATGTGCAAAGTAAAACATTCCACATCAGAGCACGTGTGTGTGTCTTAAGTGTCTGGATGCACCTTCAAAGATTTTCCCATAAATGTCCATTAGCTTTCACATAAACTAGACCACAGCAGTGAGAGATTTGATATGTCAAACATCTTTTTGGGCAGACAGTGTGTAACCCTAATCCCTGTGCCTGATCAGTAGCTTGATTTCTCAGTCTAAAGGCAGGGTGCCATGGTATTTATATATCCTGTGTTAAACTGCTGGAAAAACACATCCAGTATTTTCCTAGAAACAATGCCAAGTCAAGTTATGTTCTTTGAGGCACTTACAATTTGCTTGTTTCTGTAATCAGACGTCACAGACATCAAGACAATACCTCAGTTAAAGGTATCAATGCATACTTGCACACCCCCTCAAGGGGGTACAGTTGTTTTATGGAGGCTTTCTGATGCTGCCCTCTTCTCACAACAGGTCTATTTTTCCAATTTTTAACTAGCTTATCTCATCTCCTGAGGCAGCTACAGGACTGTAAAGACTCTGAACAAACAAGAGGTATTCAAGAAAAAATATGGGATGAGCACTCACTATTCAGATATCTGTATTCTTTCAACATTTCTGATGCATTACAAATCACAAACAGTTTGACAAAACCACTATAAAAATGCTAGCCATCACAGGAGAGGAAATTATGTACCCAGGTTTGCTTGTGCTAAATTGTCAGCAACCTTGCTTGAATTATTATAATCTCACTCAGCTATGAATTTTCATAATCTGTTATCCTATTTTTGTGTGACTAAATTTAGTGTGCAGAATGCTTAGAACTTCAGTGACTCCAAACATTTGTAGAAGCGACAAGTACAGATAGTGCAACATAAAAACACAAACACAGAAATATAAAAGCTTTATTTTAGTGCATGCAATCAGAACAAAAACACTCTCCCAATCTATAAATTTCCTGCTACTGTAGTGTTTCAGGCAAAAAAAAAAAAAAACAGTACCACAGTTCAGCATTTTCTTCATTGTAGAGTACTTATAAATTCAAACCACAGAACACATGACCTTTAAGAAAACAAAAAGGTTAAACCCACACTCCAGAAATAACATTTTACTTCACTGTTAAAACAACTAGTAAATTACTTGGCCTCCATGTGCTATCAGGAATGAATACAAATGTGTATATGTAAATATTTAAATATAAACATTAAGATTGTACAAATAGAATCTTAACCATGTCGTCATAATATAATGAATGTCATTTGTTTAAAAGAAAACAGAAGGTTACTTGGCAAACTGATAAAATGCTTCCAGATTTGAGTCTGGATCATTCAACATCTCTGTTTACCTATATGATAAAACACTTTGAATCCTGAAGAAAATCACCTAGAATTTCTATAGATGTCACATAAGAGAAGCAAATGATGACAAATAGTATGTAAGCTTTAAAAGCCAAAGCTAACCATTTATGCTTTAATTTTAAACCTTTAATATTCCTTATCAATATATTTGGCCACTGTACTCAATTGGATGTTTGACGTTCCCTCATATATTGAACCTGCAAGAAGACAGAAAAGCAGTGTTTAGACAATGTTACAACCTCCTACCAACACAGGCTGATTAAAACAATCCATTCTTCAAATGTTCACAAACTAATACCTTCTCAGGAAATTCAGACACAGCATTTTTTTGTACTAATGGGCCTAGCAGATTACTTTGCAGACCTAGTTTTTGAAACAAGAGGCTCTTGGGTTTATGTGCTATGAAACCTTAACTGAAATACAGATGAAGCTGCTCTATAGTCTATTTTCAGCTTTTACTTCAGTTTAAATGCATCTTTTCTCCCCTAACATTTACTACTTTTTTGACATGAATCTATACAATATATATTTATATGGTAGCATAGTTCATTTTCAGCTTTTACTTCAGTTTATGCATATTTCTTGCCCTTTCAGCAGTTTCCTTGTTTGACATCATTCTGTATTACAGAGGTTTTTAAGCAGTAGTAGAAAAATGAAAAAAGTACATGTTAAATAAGCGGAAATTAACAGTTTAGTATGCATTTCTTTCCAAATACTGACCGATATACAGAAATACCATAAATTACTTTTTTTTTAAAAGTCATTCTTTAAACCCCATCTTCTTGACTAAGGCAAACAAAAATAAAGTTGTCTTAGATAAACTAACAAAAACAAGTTACAGTTACTAAACATATTGTTAACCTGACATTCCAAAACTCACCTAGGTCTTGCAGACAAGTAAAACATTGTTGTAGATTTTACACTATGTTAGTACAAACTAACTCTGTCAAAATAAAGACCATCAATACTATTGAAAAGCACCACATAAATCATGAAGTATTACAGTCAGACTATGCACCAGTATAAATCCCCAACTCAGGTAAGTTATAAAGATTACATGGAATGATGATTACAACTCTGAAATGCACAGAAACACTATAAGGATTTTACAAAGAAATACATATCTGACAGCTCGCCAAAATATTTTCTTTATAAACTTGTGACAAAAAACAGAACAGAAGAGGAGTCATCATAAGGGTTCTTTAGTGAAAGGAACAGGAAAAGATTAGAGGTTGGACTGGGGGCCATGGTATGTTAATTTGATTGCCATCAGCTAACAACTTAATCACGGAGACCTCTACAGTACTAGCCTAAAAAAAAAAAATCTAAGTCAATATTGTCTCTGGAGAGGTACAACAACGAAAACATGTCTAAGACTGCAAGGGCAAAGGTGATCTGCTATAGAACAGCTAAACAGTGCTACTCAGGTGAGCTCCACTCCTCCGACAGAAGTAGCCAGTATTAAAAACTGAGCATGGACTACAGCCTTGGAGGGCAGTAAACATTCTGAGGTCAAATTCACCAGTTCTGTTCTTGTTCAAGGTCTACATTTAAAATGCACAGACAGATTTCATGAGATCTGGGCCCATTATGTATTTATTTATTTATCTATTGACATTTGTTAACCGGGTTGGTCCAGCTGGGCCAGGGACCTGTTTTCAGTGGATACCCGAGGAGAAAAGCTCCAGTTACAAAACAATTAAGGATTACATATGTAACAAAAATAGAAAGTAGCAAAACCAAGTTACACTCCAAAACATCTTCTTCTTCTTCTTTAGTACAAATTTGATTGCAGTCAAACATATTCAGATTACCCTAAGAAAATAAATGCTGCTAGGAATAAATATGCAGTCTCATAGGCAAGCAAACTGAACTACTAAACAGCAGCAGAGATGAGATTTAAAATCTGTAGAAATTTCAGGTTTGGTAACGTTCTTTGGTCACTGTTGTCCATCAATGGGTGACAAAGGGCAACTGTGTGCCTGGTGCCAAGAAAGTCCTGTAAACTGTAAAAGAAAAAAACAAAGTCTTGTAACTCCTTTATCTGACGGAGGATTCAGATGGGATCTTCCACAAGACCTACCATGATCCCTAACAGATAAAGAAGATGTCAAGTCTTCTCCCTTGCTGAATTCAGACAGCTGTTTTGTCTGCAGGAAGCCAATCATCCAGGTATAGGAAATCATATACTCCCCATGCCATTAAGGCAAGCTACTACTGAAATATGCAAGAAGCAGATGAAGTTCAAGCATCATGGTTCTAAAGCACTAGGACATCCCGTGGACCATGAACCTTAAACATATCTTGCAAGATAAACTGGAATATAAAAATAACTCATTCACTGTTGTGGCAGAAACCTTGGCTCCTTTTCCCAGAACAGGAATTGGTACATACTTATTAAGCAGAGCATCCAGTCTGCAACAGCATGAGTAAAATACAGACAAGAGAGTACAATAATGTTTTTTTTGTTTGTTTTTTAATAATATACTCCCCACTTGCAGTGTCCCCCCTTGGCAAACTAGACATTAAACGTTTTGCTGAAAGATTGTGAATTGTACACTGTTTTTAGGCCTGCATACTCTCTTACTATTCCACCTAGCATTCAGCACCCTGGGACATGAGGAATTGAAGGAGAGAGCCAGTAAGTTCATAGGTAGGTACTAGGCTATTGGCCCTAGAGCCTATATAAGCCTAGCCAACAAGGTACCCTGGCTTTCGCCATCAAAGAGAATTATTTTCCTGTGCCCCTGTCGAGCAGAGCCACAGAGATGATCCCCGGGGTGAATTTCCTATTTCCCATTGAATCATCAAGATTTTTCTTGAAGAATGCTAATGAGGAGCTTTGTTTGATATAGATAGGTAGTTTGCTCCAGAGTATGGGAAGTCTCTGGGGCAGGAATCTATCCCTCCAGCACATTCTGTTTATTGTAGTGGCAAAGTTTAGGTCCCTAGAGCGTGTGGCTTGGAGGGACTGGGATTTCTTTAAGTGGAGCATGTCCAACAGCTCTGGGTTTGACATAGCTTTGTATGTTAGGCAGAGGTCACCTCTCAGTAGGCGATATGCGACGGAGTAAAGCTGGAGTTTTTTGAGACGTTCTGCGTAGGGCATCTGTTTGAGGCTGGTAATCCTCTTTGTGAAGTATTTCTGTGGCCTTTCCAGTTGTTGTAGATGTCTTGTGAGGTACATACCAAAAGGGGTGTTGTACTCTATAATGGGTCTAATGAGTGACTAGTAGAGGGGAAGAATGACCTATTTTTTCTGGATGAGAAACCTTTTGTGATGAGGTGTGCCACATAGAAGGATTTCCTGACTACTGTGGCAATGTGATTATCAAAGGAGAGACTACTATCCACCAGTGTCCCAATGTCTGATCATACTTTCGGTGTTAAGTAGACTACCACCTATATGGTAGCTCATGGGTACAAAGGGGATGACAATGCACTGTTTGGCACTGAGCTTGAGGCCATGGCTTTGACACCAGGCATCTGTCTCCATCAGGCCCTTTTGTAGGATGTCCACATCGTTAGGAGTTTCGATTATGGCTCCTAGTTTGCAGTCTTCTGCGAACTTTGTTAGCCAATGCCCTTCTGTGTTAGCCTGTACTTCAGAAATGTAGATACCAAACAGGAGAGGACCCAGGACTGAACCCTGTGGTACTCCACTTGTCACTGGTCTGAAGTCGGATTTGGAGTGTACTACTTTCACAGTGTGGGTTCTGTCAGTGAGCCAGTTGGCAACCCATCTTGTGACATAGGGATTTATACCTAGTTTACTGAGTTTATCTATAATTCCAGAGTGGGGTATGGTGTCAAAAGCCTGGGCGAGATCTAGATAGGTTGTGTGAACTAAATAAACAGCAGCAGAGTGCAAACAGCTCGAAAGAACCTTCAATTCACCCTAGGTGGGGTGCCAGGTCATTCTACAGTTCATGTAGAACGCAGCCTGGGATGTTGTCAGGTCCCATGGATGCTGTGTTCTTGGCATTGGAGAGTGTGGTTTTTACCTGTGTAGCTGTGATTACAGGAACTTTGCATTCTTCCGATATAAAGATCAGCCCCTTAGAGGGTGAGAGGGGGGTAAAGTTAGCACTGGACCTATCTGCCAGGATGTTGGCAATATCAGTTGGTTCTGTATATTTAGTGCCATTGTGCTGTAACTCAGAGCAGATCTGAGTGCTGCCATTGAGATTCTTGACATAGCTATAGAATGCTTTGTGGTGGTCTTTAGAATCAGTGGCGATTTTGTTTTCGTAACTAGCTTTGGAGGATTTTATGAGGGGTTTCTGCTTCTTACTGAGGCTGACCAGGGAGTTCCTCCAATCATGGGATTTTACTCTTTTTTGCAACAGTTTCTTTCTTCTGTTGTAGAGTTTGTTTATGCCAGGGCACCACCAGATTGGCTTCGTTTTTTTGGAGGATAGCATCTTGGTTCTCTTAGGGATAGCACGGTCCATGCACTCGTGTAAGTGCTTATAAAGTGCATTTGTGCAGGATTCAGCAGTCGTACCTCTTCTGTCCGTCTGCATGGGTGTTGTGAAGATTGCCACTTCTGTCTTAAGAAGCGTGACGATGGCTTTGGAGAAATTTTTTGCAGTGGTTTCCCTAATGGGGGTGGGGGCGGGATGTGGATGTCTGGGGTGATTAGCTTGTGATCAGATTTGACCAATGAGGAATTGACATCAGTCACCCATCTTGGTAATGACCACGTCTAGGATATTGCTGCCCCTGGTAGGGGTGTGGATAAATTGATCCAAGGCATTGGAATTTATGAATTCCAGAAAACGTTGAGCAAAAGAGTTGGTTTCCCACTTAATGGTGGGGTAGTTGAAATCACCCATTACTAGGGTGCTGGGTTGTACCCTAACATTTTCCAGTGTATCAAGAAATGAGGAGTAGAAATCCTGGGGCATGGGGGGATCTGTAGCAGGTTACAATTTGGATTGCAGTCTTGCCCAGAGTTAGTTGCACTTGGATAATCTCAGATGCATTATGCTGAGCAGCTAGCCTGAAGGTGTGGATATCCTTAATGAATATGGACACGCCTCCACCTTTAGTGTTTCGGTCCAGGTTAGGTGGCCTAAAGTTGTGGTATCAATTATAGCCTGGTAATGCAGGGTTGCTCTCTATGGAGCCTTGAACCAGGTCTCTTATCACTGCACAGATGTCGATGTTCTTCATTTTAAGGAGTGCCTCGAGTAAATGCATTTTGAGGTTTAGACTTCTAGCATTGAGTAGCATTAGCCTCAGATTTTGCTTGCTTGTACCTGTTAAAGTGATGAATTTGTCATCTGAACCTTGCTTAAAAAAGGCACTATAGGGGTGGCAAGAGCCTTAGCCAGTATCCGGAATCCCAAGGGCGGTAGGTGCAGGCCATCTCTGGCAAAGCATCGTGGTCTGTCGATCATATCATCCTAGGTAGACAGATACTGGATCCCCTTAGAATGACACCAGAAGCTTAGCTAATCGTTGAAGTCAATCATTTTGTCCTTGTACTCTGGTATCATTCTGGGTGATGGCAGGATGCTACTCAGGGCTAGGGTCATACCTGCCTAGGCTACAATATTGGAGAGCTCCTCCATGTCTCTTTTCATGTAGTTCAGGGAGGTATGTCTCAGGTCATTCATACCAACATGGACAATGCTAGAGTCATATTTGTACTTGTTGTGGAGTGACCTGACTGTGTGTGTTATGTGGCGGATCCTGGCACCCGACAAGCAGCTGACAGTAACTTTCTCCTTGTTTAGCCTGGTGAGTGGTACATCAGTGTGTCTGACTACAGAATCACCTATGACTAGAGTGTTAGGTACATTGTTATGCCTTATGTTCTGTGGTTGAGTAGCACACTGAGTTTGTGGGCTATGTGTCATTTGGGTTGTGTTGGGGGGTGGAGGTTGCTTGCATTTCTGCCTTGGAGGTCTCTTTTGCTTGAGCAGATTTTTATAGAGAGCCTCCGCAAATGTAGGTGTGTGTTTCGTGTTTCTATGTGTGTGTTTTGGTGGTGTAGGTTTTGAGGTTCTATGTGATGAGCGTGGTGTGGTGCAAGTGTTTACCTTCTCCTCTTGACTGTCTAGTCCAATCTTGGGTGAAGAGAGCTTTGCTTCCAGTTTGGCTATATAAGTGCATCTCTCACAGGTTGTAGTGTTGGGTGGTAGGAGGACAGGGTTGTCTGTGTACATGAGGCAATTGCTGCATTGCCCCAAGATGCCCAGATTCATCAGGTAGACAGGAGAAAACACCGGGAGCTGACCCTTAGACATGCCTGGATAGGTACTTATTAAGTACTAAATACGGTTTTCCTCTAGACAAGTGAAAGTTGAGTGCTATAGTAATTTGTAGCTTATTTAGTGCTTACAACAAGTTCTGAACAAGTGCTGAGCTCAAAGAAACAGATTTTAGTGCTAAAACTAAAAAATTGCCTAGTTCTAAGAGAAAAATGTGAGCCATTATCCAGTGGGACTGGAAATGCTGTTTGCTGCTAATACCACCATTACCTGGGAAATAATGCACAATGTCCGCTAACTATGCTTGCCTCAGTGTAACTGTACCAAACAGCTGTGATTCTAGATGGACTGTATGTACTCTCCTTAGTGGCTGATATTCTACAGGGTTTCTAGCTGCAACTTTAGCAATCTCAGTTCTCTTCACAGATACAGTTCACGTGATAAGATTCCCATTAACACCTTCCCAGGAATGGATACAAACTTCTGCCATTCTATCCCATCTCATCCTCTGCCTTGACTGCTACATGAACATCTGTCTATCGGTCATAGTCAAAGCCAAATCCACTACACCATACAGCCAGTGAGCACTTAGGGCTTTACAGAACAGCATGTCACATGCATTTACTGCTGAAGAATTGTCTTTTTTTTTTCAAAAAGGGAACCGTTTATCTTGCAGAATACACATATACACACAAGATCACATCCACTTTGCAATTTTAAATTATTTAAGGTGCAGTCTGCATAAAATGTTATAAAAATGACAGAGAACTACAAAATGCATTTTTTTTCCCAGAACTCAGATTCTTATTCAAGATGGCTTTTGAATTTACATGGAGATTCTTGTGGTCTAAAAGATGGCAAATTACATGTATACAGATAGCTATCTACACTCATGATTTTGAGAAAGTTAGAGACATGTAAAATGCTTACATATTTATGTTTGAAATGCCCAACTTTGTAAGACAGCATGTAAAAAAAAAAAAAAAAAAAAAAAAAAAAAAAAAAAAAAATTGGTCATAAGATAGTGGTTTTATCTTGGTCAATCCAGACCTGCATTTGTTGTAAGTATGGGTGTGAATGTGTATATATCATACAGTGAACAGGCAATAGTGTGATATCTGTTTCGTTTACAAAACAAAGCAATGTTTTGATGTATAAACCACAAAGGTGAAATCTGAGTGAGCAGACAGCAACACACATCAAGGGTGTGAAGCAGTGTAGATGTTCACAAAGTTGCTCTTTGCTTAAGTAATCACATTCAAATAAATGACATACTCTACAAATGGGGAAATGCTTCTCAATGACAGAGACTGCCATCTCTTGTCTCTCAGAGGAATTTCACTGAAAGCTATACTGGCAATTAAGGTTTACAGACTTCTAATATTCACCACAAACTTTTACTTCTTTTCCCAGTTTTCAGTGATACCTTTATCAGCTGTCATAGAAAGATTAAGGATTTGCTTTACTTATGTGTCTGTCTTCAGACACCACACAGAGGTTTAATTCTTTGACATGTTTACAAGTACACTAATTGCTGATCCAGTTATTGGTAATTAACTAGCAATTAAGAGTCCTTTTTGGGGCACAACATCAAAAGTTATATTTTGTTATTCATGTCATATTACCTGACAAGCAACAAGTGGGAGACCTTAGTCAACATGTAAAACTAGGTAACATATTTAGGGATACACTTGTATGGCAACCACAAATTTCCAACAGTAACTTTTCACTCAGAAAATAATATACAACATGCAGACAGTAACCTAAGATACAAACAGACGTAGCACTGCTCTCCTGAACTACCATTCCAAACACATTTCTATCAAGTGCAAGTTTTTCGCTTCACGTTTTTAATTTTTAAAATTCATTGATGCTATCAAAATAGAATTCAGACTAAGAACAATAAACACAATCAAAATCTGAATCAAATCTCTGTGGATTTATCAAAATCATGGTGGTATTAGCACATAAATAGTTGTAATTATGGCTGTGTAATATCTGTCTGTACAGCAACACACAAATCCCAAGTACTAAAAACATACAAAAAATGCAAGTTAACTATTAAATTTATGATTTTTTTCTCTCAGAATACCATACTATATGCTGTGGTTAAGGTTTCTTCCCTTATAGCTTAAGAGTGCAGAGTTCAAGCCAGATCTCTTGTCATAGTCTGTGTGAAGTGTGTATGCTTTCCATGTCATGTGTGTGTCTTAATCAGATACTCCACAGTTTCTTAGCACATCACAAAATATGACCGATCACTGCACTTAACACTGCTCTTGTGGTCTGTTTCATAACTGAAAACGATCAATGAAGGACAATCTCACTCACCCAATTAAACTGGCATAAATTAATATTAAATGAAAGCAACCCAGTGGTGAGTGTTGATGCCTCCCAGCATTACTTTGATTTTTCAGTTCTGTTTTCAAGTAGGGTGTGTTCTCTGCAGAATTTGCAAGTCCGTCCTCTGTCCATGAGGGATTATGCCAGGCAGTCTGACTACTTCTCAAATGATACAGATATCTTCTAAATTGCCAAAAGGTGTGTGTGCATCCTGGGGTTACCTGGCATTCAAAGAATCATATCCTACCTTGCCTGCATGAGTGACAGGATAGGCTCCGGCTCCAATGCAACCCCAAACTGAACAAAGTGGGTAGTTGGGGACCGAATTAAATAATGAATAAAACTACTCTTCAGTCTACACGTTAAAGCTTTTTTTTCCTAGAATGACTACCACTTAATTATTACACACTGATGGACACAAGTTTAGAGGACTTAACTTATCTTAATATATAATTACATTTGTAAGAACAAATATAATACCACCCAAATTAAAATAAGACAAGTGTCTGTAAGGTGGACATACTGACACAGTATGCCACAAGGAATGAATGGAAGCTTGCTTTTGTAAGAACAAATGCCATTACTGTAGACATAAAGGAAACCTCACAAAGTACAATTGTGTATTAAACTTACCATAACAACACATGTTTGACAACTGCTGCAGTGGCCGAAGCTATATCATAGGATCATAGGAGATTACTAGGCTAATGGCTCTGGGGCCCTTACAAGTCTAGCCAAGAGTTTATCTCAAAAAAGAAAACTCAATCAGCACCTGTTGCCCCTGTCAATAAGGGACACAGGTGGACCCCCTGGGACAAATTTGTGGTTACCCATCCATTCATTAAGGTTGTGCTTGAAGATGGTCAGCAACATACTTTGACATGTATTCGGAGTCTATTCCAGAGATGGGGCACTTTCTGGGAGACAAACCCATCTCTCCAGCAGGTTTTGTTAATGTCATATATTAGATTTAAGCCTTTTGATTGGGTACTATGTGAGGAGTTAGACTTACGGATATGGAACATCTCTGGTATGGCAGGGTCTGAGATCGCCTTGTAGGCAAGAAACAGATCACCTCTGAACAATCTGTGTGATACAGAGTAGAGTGATAGTGATTTGAGCCTGTCCACATAGGGACAGGTGTTGGAGACCATGGATTCTCTTTGCGAGGTATTTCTGTGGCCTTTCTAGTTGATGCATGTGTTTGGAAAGGTACATACCAAATGGGGCATTGTACTCAATTATTGGCCTAATGAGGGAGGAGTACAGAGAGGCAATAACCTCCTTTTTTCTGGATGCAATCCCTTTACTACCTTTACTTATGAGGAGAACCAAGTAAATGCTTTTCTGACCACTGCCGCTACATGATGGTCAAACGTGAGATTGTTGTCAACTTGTGTACCCAGGTCTCTCATCATGGGTTATGTGCTTAGGGGGTTGGTTAATGTGGTAATCAGTAGGGGCCGTGTTTTTGCCAATGGTATGATGATACATTTTTTTGCATTTAACTTAAGGCTATGACTTTGGCACCAGTAATTTCTTACTGTGAGACCCTCTTAAAATATGTTAACATCATTTAGGGAGTCAATGACAGGACCTAACTTGCAGTCATACGCAAACTTGGTCAGCCACAGGCGTTTTGTCTCTGCCTGGACCTCTGAGAAGTGCCCCTTAGTGACAGGTCTGCTGCCAGAGGTGGTGACACCTACTTTGACCTTGTGGGTCCTATCAGTGAGCCAGCTGGCCACCCACCTGATGAGATAGGGATTTACCCCAAGTTGTGTTAGCTTTTTGATGATATCCAGGTGGGGACTGTGTCAAAGGCTTTGGCCAAGTCAAGGTAAGCTGTATGTACTGACCTTCCCTCCTCCTGTGCCTTGGTGACAGTCTCAAAAAAGTCAACCAAGTTCAACAGACAAAGTTTGCCCTTAACGATTCCGAACTGGGTGGGGTTTAAATATAGGTCACAGCCTAGCAAGGACTGGACAACCAACCCACTGAACAATTTGAGTATAGTGGCAAAGTCAGTGGTTAGGGTGTTATACGTTCAGAGGTTTTTTTGCATCAGTGTGAAGGAAGCTGGATTCCTGCCAATTAAGTATGTGCTAGAAGAAAGGATCAGGTAAAATATCCACACCTTGACAAAAAAACATAATAAAAGAAAGGGGGTGGAGGGAGGGTGTTCCCAATGCAATGGCAATCTATTCAAACATTTACTGTTACAATAAATGTACTTAAACAGCTGTACTACATTCATCATTAAATCATTGTTACAGTAGCCTAAGCTATATGGGTCAAATACAACAGCTTAGAAAGAAAGGGTGTAGGAAGAAGAAGGACCAGAGTCCATCAGCTCCCAGAGAACAGTCCTAGTAAAGCCTTCTCTGGCTGCAGAAAAACAGTATAATTTGTAGCGTTTGGTAAAAGTATGCACAGATGAGCAAGCTGTTGCCTCTCGTATATTTCTAGAGTCCATTCCTTTCTAAAAAGCCACTTAAGTAGTCAAAACCCTGGTAGAGTGGGTCTTGACCTTGCCTGAAAGTGTTCTGCCATGGTGCGAGTAAGATAAAACAATAACTTGAGACAACCATTTAGAAATTGACTGTTTTGACACTGGCAGTCCCTTTTCCTGAAGTGCATAAAAAATAACTTGATTTGAAATCTGGAAAGTTTTGGTCCTGTCAATATAGTATCTGAGTTGCCTGTGTATATCCAAGACTGTGTAGAATTCCTTCTCCCTTATTTTTGGTTTTGGATACAAAACAGGGAGATGATGTGTTCTACAGTCTATTTGCTGACGACCTGAAATTGGGTAACGTGATTACAATTGTTACAGATAAGGCATGTCTGCAAAACAATTTGACTAAATTGACCATTTGGGCACAGGAAATTAATATGTTGATAAATAAATCAAAAAATAAGCATATGAGATTTGGGAGACAAACTGAAAGGTGAATGTTTAATACAGCACACAGTGATTGAAACTGTAGACTCATTTAAGGATCTGGGGGGTATATGGGTAGATTCAGCTATGAGTTTTTCTAATCATATCTTAATCAATTGGCTAATGATAGTTACAGAACTACAAGTTGTATAAAAAGATTTATAAAGTCTAGGAAATCAAACATAATGAAGTCATTGTTTGTTAGTTACATTAGACCCAAACTGGAGTATGGAATAACAATATGGAAACCCTATACGTAAACAAGCATGAATAAACTGGAAAGAGTACAGCGGAAATATACCAAGGGCATCCATGGATGTGAAAATCTAAGTTATTATAAAAGACTAAAATATTTGAACTTGTACAGTGTCTCTTACAGATATTTAAGAGGAGATCTTATTCAGGTATATAGGGCATTTAGGGACAACTACCTCTGGGAATGTTTGGGGTTATTAAAAAGTACTAGAGAATCATCAGACAACCTATGTAGAAGATTCTATAAAAATGAGAAGTGTACTAATTGGTTCTCTGACAGAGTAGCTGAACAGACTACCAAGTTACATTAAAGCAAGTACTAGTTTTGATATTTTCAAGAACAGCCTGGACATTTATTATGGGAACAAGTGCTTTGGTATATTGGCAAGCTAGAAGGGCATTAATGCCCATGCTTGAAACATTTGTATGTATGTATGTATGAATAGCTTTGAAACTACTTTAAGCATAAAAGGAGGATTTTTTTTCTCTGATACCCTAACATTATGAAAAATGAGACAGGGTTGAATCACCATGACAGCATGCAACTCAAACTCTTCTTGCAATGTCAGAGCAATGACTAACACTGTTTTCCAAGATAAAAACTTCAAATCAGCCTCACGAGCAGGTTCAAAAGAAAGTTTCTCCAGTACAAAATTAGGATCTCAAGAAGGAACTGCCTGTCTTCTACATGGACAAATATGTAAAACCCTTTTCCAAAACTATCTGTCTTTAGGCAGATTAGGAAGGGGGATCCATGAACACCCAGATATGGCTAAGACGTGAATCCTGACAAAAGAGAAAGGCCAGAGGACAACTAGCACAAATACTGCAGGATCAAAAGTGAGGGGGGCTTAAACAGATCATGGTTCTTTCCTTGGCATCAACAAGAAACTTTTTCACTTAGCCAAATATGATTTTCTAGTAGCAGGTTTCTAAGCTTCCTGTAATACCTGCTGTATATCCTCAGAAACCAGGTGCCTAAAATGTATTCAAATTCTATCATCCAAGTAGTGTGTTGAAAAAATTGAACACTGAGGTATATCCAAAAATCCCTTGTCTTGTGTGAACAAATCCATCCTGTGAGGAAGTTGTAGTAATTACCCTTGGCCAATTTAAAACAAAGGGAGAACCACTTTTGCCTGGGCAAAAAGGGGTTACTAGTATCATTTCTTTGAAGAGTCCTTTTGAGTCTTTTAAAGAACCTTGGTTATTAAAGGGAAGGCTGGAAAGGCATACAGGAACATCCCTGTGCATGAAAATGGACAAGCATCCATCTTCTGGGCATTTGTACAAGGACTCACAAAGCAGAATTTCTTTAACTGTCTATTAAGGATGGAGGCAAACAGATACACTTGAGATGTTCTCCACAGCTGGATCATTACTTGGAAGACCCCTGAGTACAAGTTCCACTTGTGTGTGTGTGTGTGTGTGTGTGTGTGTGGGGGGTCTATCTTGGTCCTACTCAACTTGTCGGTTATAACATTCTGCTTTGATGTAATGCAAGTAGCCTAGAGGGTCAGACTGGATTGAGTTGTTAGTTCCCAGGCAACCATAATTACTTAGAAAAGCAGGTAGGATCTGGTTCCCTTTGTTTGTTTATGTACTAACATCACTGTGGTGTTATCTGTCACTACTGCTAGAGGGCCTGTAATCCAAAGATGGTTCACAGATTTGAGCGCATTTATTACAGTCATCATTTCTTTACCACATATGTGCATTCATTTGTTCTGTTGGTCACACAGACAGTGAACCTTCACCTCCTTGGACACAGCTCTCCAAGCAAAGTCTAAGGTGACTGTGTTACAGACTAAGTGGGACCTGGAAAGGAAAATAGAGGCCTTGGTTGAGAGATAATGGATTCACTCAGTGCATTAACTTCCTTTTAATGAACTCTAGCACTGGGATTTGAAAAGACAGGGGGTGCTGATGTTGGGTCCAAACTGATTTGATAAACCACTGAATTTTCCTCATGTGATATCTGGTCAAAAGAATCGTGAGAATTATATAAGCCATGAAACTTATAGTCCCGAGATACTCCTTTGTAGACAGAGTCTGATTGGAAAATAAAAAACTGTTCCCTTATAAAATTTTACTTTGTCTTGAGGGAAAAATGCCTTCCTATGGGATGTATCTAGGAGACATTCCAAAAACACTATCCTGAGAGATGGAATGGCAGAAGATTTTTCTATTTTCACATGAAATCCCAAACTGAGAAAAATACTTTTTACCTAAGCCACAGATTCTTGACAACTTGTGCACAAATAAGGCAGTCTAAATGAAGAAAAATGTGAATGACCTGTAATGGGCAACTACAGGAACCAGGCACTTTGTAAACATTCTTAAAGCAGCTAACGATCCAAAGGGTAAAGCAGGGTATTAAAAATGTAAACCAGACACAGAAAAAAAACATAAGTGTTTGAAATCTTTGAGAACTGGAATGTAATGACAGGCATATTTTAAATCCAGAGTTACTAAAAAAAAAAAAAAAAACTGTGATTATATGAGGGGGGATGAGAGGCAACAGAGATTGTGGCGACAGCATTCTGAATTTTGGGACTTTGATGTGAATGTTGAGGAAAAACAATGGTCAATGGACAGGTCTTCAGGTACTTCTTTCATTCACACTATAAAGAGTCTTGAATAGAACCCTTTACCTATGTGCTCTGGGGGACAGGTTCTATAATGCCTTGATATAACATTTGATCTAGGAAAGTAGAAACGGGGAGGTTTGATCTGAAGGGTGCAAAGGAATTCCCTAAAAAGAGGATGGGAGCCCTGACAGTTGTAGTCTTTTTGAATGATTTTCAGAACCCAAGTATCTGCAGTTATCTGGGGCCACAGAGGGAAGTGAAGACCTAGACACTGAGAAAGCTTTAATGGAATACAAGGGAAACACGTGAAAGTGCATACAGTCTATTTTTTTTTAGACTGTCCTTGATCTAGGGAGGATTCTCCCTTTTTGGAACCTGTCTACCATTGCTTTCTTAAATTTTGCCTGTTCCTTCCTGTTTATTCTTTTTACTATAAAAAGAACCTGAACTAGAAGAAAAGTTTCTATTGTACTTTGGCATGGGGTTGAAAACTCCAAGGAATCCCCTGAATTAACTTTTCCTTTTCATCAAATCTTTTAAGGGCCTCAGCAGAGGAAGGGTTGAACAACACTTCTTTATCCAGGGAGCATTCAGGAGTTCTGCTTTGACATTCTTGGTAAATTCTAACAATGTAGACAGGCAGACCACTTCAGCATTGACTCAGTGGCAGTTACATTAGAAATCTCATTAGCAGTATCATAAGAACATTTAGAGTATGTTTAGTTAACTGTGACATAGAAGATAAACTATTCAGAGATGTCTTAGTCTCTGAAGAAAGGAGGTGAGCAACTAACTTTCCTCAAACTGTCAAAGGAAGGCAGTAGAAACTTATACATGTGATCCTTACCATTCACAGTCTTGGAAGGCCAAGGTGGAAGAAGTATAAACTTTCTTCTTGAACCTACCAAAAGGTTTCCATCATTGTCAGAAAGAAAAAAAGGTTAGCTGCAAAAATAATCATAGGTGTATACTAGGCTAGCAGCCACACAGGCCTTAAGCCTAGCCATGCATCCCAAGTGTTTCTAAAATGTTTAGTGACCTTAAGATTATTTTAAGGGGTACATATTTGCTGGAGCTTGGTGGTCAAGTATTCACAGGCTGCCTCTGTCCATTAGGGGACATGGAGGCAAGATCTGTGGTGAAATTCCAATTCCCCATCCACTGGTCCAAATAAAACTTGAATTGAGTGAACTCTGCTTCACGTGAATGCCTGTTCCTGTCCCTCTAACATGACCTATTTATATCTCAAGAAAGGTTTATGGTTTAAGTCCATATATCAAGTAATTATGATGCTCTTTGTTTTGCAGATATGGAAAAAGGTCCATCAGAGCACTATTCAAGGATGCCTTATATTCCACGAATAGATCACATCTCAGCAATTTGTAGGAGACTAAATACATGGATAGGGCTTTGAGCTGATCTGCATAGGACATTTTTTTATGTCCATGTCAGTAGTGATTTGTGACATACGAGTACCAGTGAAAGGGAAGGTCTACAAGAGGGTAGTGAGACCAGCTATGTTCTATGGGTTGGAGACAGTGCCAATGACAAAAAGGCAGGAGTCAGAGCTGGACGTGGCAGATTAAAGAGTTTAAGATTTGCACTGGGTGTGAGGAGGGTGGACAGGATTAGGAATAAGTATATTAGAGGGTCAGCCCAGGTTGGAAGGTTTGGAGACAAAGGCAGAGAGGCAAGATTACATTGGTTTGGACATGTGCTGAGGAGGGATGCAGAGTATATTGGGAAAAAGATGCTAAGGTTGAAGCTGCCAGGTAACAGGAAAAGAGGAAGGCCTAAAATAAGGTTTATGGATGTGATGAGAGAGGACATGCAGGTGGTTGGTGTGAGACAGCAAGATGCAGAGGACAGGAAGAAATGGAAACAGATTATCTGCTGTGGCGACCCCTAATGGGAGCAGCCAAAAGAAGAAGAAGAAGAAGATCCTTTTTTGTGAGGAACCACTGTGGACGTTCCAGCTATTGAATATGCTTGGTCAGGTACATATTGAAAGGGGCACTGTACTCCCTGATCGGTCTGGTGAGAGCCAAATACACTGAAATGATGACTTCCTTGGGCCTAGATGCCATATCCTTGCTTACAATTTGCACAATATACAATGATTTCTTTATTACCATAGACACAATGGTGGAAAGTCAGGTTACTGTCGACATGCATCCCCAAATCCCTGATTACTGGACCTACTCTTAGGGACTGTTATCAATGAGATAGTTTCCAGGGATAGCAAACATCCCCAAAGGTTACTATTAGGCGTTTCTTGGCACTAAATTTTAGACTGCAGCTCTGACATCAGTTGTTTGTCTGAGTCAGCCTTTCTTAGATGATACTAGTTTCCTAGGGGGATTCTACGATTGCACCTAGTTTGCAACAGTCTGCAAAAGTGGTCAGCCAGAGGCCCCTGGCATTGGCCTTAACTTCAGAGAAGTAGATGCCAAAAAGTAGCACACCTAGCACAGACCAGAGAGCCTCCTGGGTATACCACTGGGTTATATGGGGTTTATACTTAATTCCACAAGTTTGTTTAGAATGACTAAGTGGGGTATTATATTAAATGCCTTAGCCAGATCAGGGAAGGCAGCATGCAACTTTCTGCTCATGACCATTGCTTTGTTGGCCTTCTTGAAAAAGTACACAAGGCTGAGCAAACATGATCTGTCTTTCATGAAACCAAACTGGGTTGGATCCAGTGCCTGTAGATTTCCTGTGTCATTGTTAATCATTTCCATGGCTTTGCACAAGAGATTAGTCAGGTGTATAGATATGTAGTTTACAGAGTCCATAGACGGATTGGCCTTGTTCAGAGAGATAAGAGTTGTAACGCTCTATTCATGTAGCATAAAGTCTGTCTGGAGGTTATGGTTAAACAGTGACTCTAGAGGTCCAGATAAGTTGTGCTTCATGCTATTTAGGAGGCATCCTGGGATATCATCATGGCTTAATGAAGGATTTTTTTTTTCGGGGGGGGTAGCTAAATTGTCATTGAATTTGTCAGCCAGTAGGCTTGCTATATCTTTTGGCTCTATTTTATATATATATATTTGGCCTGGTAGGCTATTTTCACCTTAAATTTGGCTTTAGCAGACTTGATTTGTCTTCTCAGTTTGTTTAGACTGAAGAGATATTTTTTTATTCTACTGGTTGTTGCACTTCCATGACTTTCTTCCTTTTGTTATACAACCTAGTCACACTGGCATTCCACCAAGGAGTTTTTTTCCCTTTAGGGTTCAGCAGCCTCAAAGTATCTGTTAACATAACTGTACAAGAGCTCTGAGAACAATTCCACATGGACAGCAGTACACTCAGGGTTTGCAGGACTTGAAATTTTGCCACGTTATCACTTAATAGTAGGATGTTTGCCATACAATGGTTCCTAAATGTTCCGAGGTTAACAAGGTTCATGGGATTTAGTTTTATTTTAAAGCAGAATAGCTCCATGATCTGACCTTATCAGACAGGATATTATACTTGGGGGGGGGGGGGTTAACTGCAAAAATCACCAATGTTAGCAAGTGACATGTCCCTCCTCTGGGCCAGTAATCAAGAAGCCTCAATCCCCACCACTGACATCGGTGGGGAATGTACACTTAGAATAAAAATGAATGCACACAGTATTTTCAGATATAGTTCTCTGCACCAAGCACAATTTCCCTAAACAGCACACAGTGAGCACACTCCAGACCTGGGTCTGGGTTTTCCTCTCTAGGCCCCAAATAAGACTTCACTTCTGTCTGCAGAAATCAGTGCTCTGTGCCCGTGTTCCAAGTAGCTGGCACACACATTCTTGAGATTTGATTTTCACACACACACCTGGGGAAGGCTGGCACAGATTTACTCGTTATACCACCTTCACCCAGACTATAAGGTAGATTTACTGCCACCAGACGGCTAATTTAAAGCTCTCACCAGGGTACCCAATTACTCTAAGTAAAGCTAATACTTATACAAATGGTAATGTTTGGCCAAGCGGCAAGACTTTCAGAAGCATGAAACCACCAGTGCCACCAAATACATGCAATTACTCTCAAACGTTATAATATATTCTAAAAGAACAGCCGCAATGAAAAGGTTTAGATATGTTTAATAATAAATAATATAACAGAAAACATGAAAATACTGAATATCTATTTACAATAAACACCAGAGTTTCAAATTCACAGAAAAAATAAAAAATAACACAGATGGAAAGACTCAGATACAGAAAAACAGTATTTAACTCATCTCACTATATTTTCTAACTGTAGAATTACTGTTCCCTAGTTAAGTTACTTACAAAAGCAAGGCAAGATGAAGTAGATGACTGTCACTATCACATTGCTCACTAATATCCAAATACAATGTTAGTGCTGGCTATGAAAATGACATCCCATCTGGTCAACTGATTTTGTGGTTCCCACACTACCCTGATGACTAGAAGCTGAACCAGGATCTAGCACAGATGTGTCACAATATACACCTAAGATTTTTGCTAATGCTTCTTTTCCAGCATCTGGAGACACTAAAACAATTCCAACCCTTTCGTCCTTCTTGAAAAGACTAAACAGCCATTCTCAGGCACCCCAAGGTAGCAATTACTTCATCACTAAGGATAATAAGAGCCCAGGCCTATCCCAGACATTGCATCTCTGGGTGCGTTCAGGCCTGTGAGGTAAAATCTTTATGGCCTAAACCAAGTCATTAAGGTAAGCTGAGCTGAGCTTAACCTCTTACCTTCCAGCATCCTCTGTTAACACATCTACAATTCCTCAGTTACAAAACACATTCTGATATAAATGTGTATTTCTTTTCTGCCCAGCAAGAGCCACTGTTGATGCATATTTAACACAAGCAGCTTTAAAATACATTTTCAACATAAGCACATGTACAAATCAGTTTGATACATAAATGACATACAATTCTTTACAAAACTCCAGCTAGATATGCCGGCATATGTTACACATGCACTGATGAAGGGTGTGAGACCCGAAAGCTTTATAATAAATTTTTTGGTGTGTTATAATCAGTTTGGAATATTTTGACAATGGCACCATTATTGTCTACTACTTCACATCATCACAGTAAAGGCCAAATCCTGTATGTTTGTGCCCCTAATCAGTGTATGGACTACATACTTTTAACTGCCCAGATTTTCTCAGAATGTCCAGATTTTTGCCCCATATGTTTGGTCTGTTCCTAATAAAATTTGTGGTTTTCTGACAAATCACTGACGACGGAAGTCACTAAGTAATAACAGACATATGAATTTCAGGCTTCATATCCATCAGAAAATGCATGTTAATGCAAAATCTTTTATTCTAGCAACAGAAGTTTATAAGAGCAATATTTAAAATCTGCCCCTTTTTTTGGGCCTTTGTACCCCATTACTTTTGTATTTGTCCAGATTTCATTCTCTAAGAGGTTGACAGTTATGATTGAGTATATGGTCCAGGGAGTGTGTGTGCTGACAAAGTCCAGGAATCTCTAGGCTTGTATGTTTGCAATTGTGCATGATTCCCTGTTTATTGTGGAGTAGTTGAATACACTTATCAAGAATGAAACATTACATCTTTTGCTCTACAAATGTTGAAACTACAACTACTATTTTCCTGTGCAAGATCTGCCTAGCAGTTCAGGCACAAAAACCACAGCAATCATATACTGCAATAGTTTACTAGAAGGGAGAGTAAATAGAATGCACTGTCCACATTTCTTTAAAGGTTTTGTTGGTGGCTGACGGACCCACTAACACAACAACTCTCAAAAAGGAAGAAATGGTGCATGTGTTTAGGACATTATAACAACAGATCTTGGGGCATGTAAATGCATATGCCGGTACCCTAACGGTGTTGACTACAGTAACAGAATGTTCATGTTCTTAGAAAATAGAAGGCTGAATATAACTGGCACCTAATGGACAATAACATTTCTTCACTGCCAATGCTGAATCAATGCTCTCTGACCCTAACAACTCTGAAGCCCCATCTAACCAGAAAGTGATGAATACAGGATTACCTAAGGTGAAATGTAACTATCTTTCCTCGAACAATTTCATAACAGGGGTTTAATGGTAGGGCAATGGGATTTGGTAAGGGAAATGAGAACCCCTCCCCAAAAAAAATGTTTAGCCAAAGAGAAAGAAGCATATAACCCCTTTGGTATGTACCTAACCAGGCATATCCAACAACTGGAATGTCCACAGAAGTTCCTCACTAAAAGAATACAGGGCATAAGTTACATGTCCTGTACAGACTGCTTCAAAGTCTCATCCCTGTATTCTGTCTCCTACATGCTGTTGAGGGGAGATCTATGCCTGGCATACAATGCACTGTCGGACTCCCACCCTGATGGACTTCTTGAGGATCTGCAAAACAAACAGCACCATAATTATCCATTCTAAGGTCTTAAACCTTGCCTGTGACATAAATAGGACCTGCTGGAGAGACAGGTATGTATCACAGAGGCTACTCATCTTGGGAACAGGCTTTCAGCCAAGTGAAGCAGAGCTCCTCCCTAACCCAATTCAAGTATAACTTGGACAGTTGGATGGGGAATAATAAATTCATCTTCAGTTTGTCACGTGTGTTTTTAATGAACACAAGCTGCTTGTAAATTGTTCATCTCCCAGCCACTGCTGGTAAATGTTTCATCTCCCAAGACCCCGCTTACACTTATCAAGGGTACCAGAACTTGTCAGAAACTTGAGATGCATGACTAGGATTAAAAAGGCCCTAGTGGTCATTTGGCTAGTACACAAATATGAACCTATATTTAAATTTATTTTGATTGTTCTGTTCAGTAGGTGAATGGAATGTCCCAGCTCGGATCCTTTTCTGATATAACTCATGCCACATGCAATAAGGAAAACTTCAGTAAGGTGCAAAATTGGTTAAGTATACAAATATATTACTTTATGCAATTTATGAAAACTTTTTTTAAAGTAAATACTAAAAGTACTTGCACCTTTGGCAGACGTAAATAACGGAAAGTTAAACAATTTTCAACTTATTTATGTTCTCTAATATTCCCAAGAGCAAGATTCTGACACATGTAAGGCTAAATGCAAATGATAGCATATTGAGTGAACAACTGCACTATGCTATTAATGACTTCCAAATCAGAGGTTATGATAGCAATCTGCTAAAAGAACAAAAACAATAAATATTTGAACCTCGTCGTGGTCTCTCTAGACCCATTTTTTTCGGAACCAAACATATATTTCTGTTTGCATGTAGTAGAGTCTCCCCCAGTGTTGGGGGTCAAAACAAAAAAGTTTAGATAAAAATGTACAAAAGAATACTAATCGTAGATCTAATATAAATATGAATAAACTTAGGCATACCCTTAGTTAAAAGTGATATACACATTTGATTCAGAACATTATTAACAACTTGCATATTCTTGATAGCCTACCTTCTTCTAATATGAATACGTTTCTACATTTTAAATGAAATTTTAGTTATAAAAAGCACAGAATATGAAGCAAAAGACAGGCTAAAAAGAATACAATATACATAAACGTGACAGATGCACCACCCAGAAGAGTGATACACATCTATGCAACAATTGTAATTTTTTTTTAATTTTATTCAGAGAAGACCATTGCACATCCTCTCAATGGAACTATTTCCATCTTAAAACTTATGCTGACTGTAACATGAGAAATTCAGTGTATTTATCCTTATGTCAAACATGCAATGCCTACTATGTAGAACTAATAGGAAGTTGAATGAACGAATTGGTGACCATCTCTCCGATATTAGGAGAAAGGTGGAAACTAATGCTCTATGTAAACATGCACTAGGTAGAGGTAAACAGCATACTTTTAAATTTGCTGTTCTTCAAGTGATTTTTGAATGTTTTAGGGGTGGTGACTGTGTATTGGAAACAAAGAATGCAGAATACAGATGGGTCTGTCAACTTTGTGCTAACAAGTTTCCTGATCTAAATGAACTTGTAACTATTAAACCAATGTTAAAGACAGAACAATATAAAAGCTAATGTTCATCAACAGGAGATAATATATAAACATGACAGACACACCACTCAGAAGAATGGTATATACCTATGTAATAATTGTATATTTTTGTAAATGTATTCAGAGAAGACCTTTGTACACCCTTTCAATGAAAAAAATATCTTATGTAAAAATACATTTTCAAGATGAAAAATTCTTAATATTTGCTGTAACATGAGAAATTTAGTGTATTTAGTCATGCCAAATATTTATCTATATGTAGAATAAAGACAGGCTTTAAAGAATAGAACATCTAAATATGACATGGCAACACAGCAGCAAAATTAACGCTGACAGACAACCAGTTCATTTTCGTCACACAACTTCATCAGATGATACAAATAGTCAGGTTCCCTTTATTATCTACCTATACTAATAAAACAATCCTGTGATACCAATAAAAATGTTTACCCTCTTAAAAAACAAAATGGTTAAAAACTTTTATGCAGTATTACCCAAAACATTTGAAAGTCTATAAATAAATAATAGCATGTTCCCCAACTTTAATAATAAATACTGTTTCTACTATAAATTACTTAAAATACTATCCTTAATTAACCTAAAACATACTGTTAATGAATACTGTAAAACAATATACAAAAGTTCATAAGACAGAATGTGCTACATATTTAAAATAATAGCACTCATAGCAAATTTGTAAAAATTGTAAATGGTATAAACAATTATTGTGTGTAAGTGATATCAGTCATATTTTTCTAAATCTTACAGTTTTGCTGCCCTTAATTTCAAAATGGGGGCTACAGAGACCATATCATTCAAACCTGGCCACTTATTGGCTTCTAACACCAGTTGCCAGTATACCTCTCTATACTCTAACTTGGTCTCCCAAGAACCACCCCTTTTATCCATGGCAACCTCATCCACTACAAGAAATGTAAAAAAAAGCAGCCTCACATGTTTGTGTGCGTTTGTATAATGCGTTCTTTGTATTACCTCTCCTAATGTCATAAAGGTGTTCATATATCCTTTTTAAACACCTTTCGGTTTTACCTATATAGAATGCTTCACAGTTCCTGCACATTGCAATATAAACAAGCCCTTTACTATCAATTATAATATGACTTATAAATGATACGTTCATTCCTACTACCAATAAACACTTTTGAAACATTAGAAACAAATGGACACTATTGGCATGCTCCACACTTAAAAGTTCCCTTGTTACTCAAATCCCCATGTTTATTTTCCATAAGGTCCTTAATGCATCTACCTTTTCTGTAAATGAACTTCAAAGGAGCATCAAAACTTAAGTTTAAATCAGATAACTTAGAAAACCTGTCCCATTCCCTTTGGACAGAATCCCTGATAATATTGGATTCTCCATTAAAATCTAAAATGAAAGCATTCCCATAGGCACCATCCAAATTAATGTTAGTATTCATTCTCCCTCTACTGTATTCGAATCCATAGAACGTAGGATTGGTGCAAATCTGCCATTTCTGTGCCGAAGCACTTCATCCTGAATTTCTTATATTAAAACCTCTGAATATCCTCTTTCTAAAAACATTTGCTTTAACAAACTGCATTGCTTATTAAAATCCTTTTCTTCAGAGGTCATCCTACTATCCTGGACATACTGACCTTTCACTATACCTTTTTTCTGGAAGAATGGATGGGCACTCTTAAAATGTAAAAATGAATTACAGCACGTTTCCTTCCTATGGACCTTAGATTCAAATCCATTCTCTCCCTTCTGAATGGTGACATTGAGATAATCGATATTTCCATAGCCTATCTTATAGGTAAACCTCACAAATTCAGTACTATTGGATATGTATTCAAAGAATTCCATAAACCTTTCCTCACTATCTGTCCAAAATAGGCAGATATAATTTAAAAACTGTTTATAGAGTGCCCAACATTCCTTAAAACTTGAGTTAAACAGATATTTCTCTTCCCACTAGGCCATTACTAAGTTGGCATAAGTAGAGGCATACATAGCCCCCCATAGCCAGCCCTTTTAACTGCCGAAAAAATTCCCCTTTAAAATACAGGAAATTATTGTTCAATACCAGTTCCATAAAAAACAAAAATACATACACCTCCTTCTCTGTAAATTTATTGTCTTTTCTTAAAATGTCTTCAAAAAATCCAAGCCTGCCTTGTGGGGAATCGAAGTAAAAAGGTCAGCTACATCAATGGTAATAAAAATTACATTATTGGTAATCTGCTTGTCCCTTACACTCCTTAAAAGTCCCATGAATCTTTAAGCGCATTACACGCACCTACAGACATGTTTTTCAACTTGAAGTCCAAATATTTAGTTATGGGTGCAGTAACTGATGGACTCGCTGCCACAATAAGCTTCAAGGGAGGGTCATACATGTCCTTCTGGACCTTAGATATCCCAAATATAAACGGCACCCTTGGCGCCTTGTTATGTAAAAATCTAAAGGTCTCAATGTCTATACGACCCTCTAACACCGAATCATTAAGCATCACATATATTTTTTTATAAGCTATGTGTACTTCATTAATTGAAACCCATGTGCATTTCCTCTCATCAGACAATATATCCATCATCTCACTATCATAAGTGATGGAAATCCGTGAGTATTGTACCCCCTCCTTTATCCGGCTTCATTACCCTTACATATATTTATTCATCCTAGTATACTCCAAGAGTGACTTTTCCTCAACCGTCCGATTGGGCCTAACCTTATTTTTAGGAATTTTTTCTATTAATTCCATTTCCAAAACTTTCTCAAAGTTTTTAAGTTGGGGGTGTTAATGGGGGATTCCAAACACTTTTCCTTTTCAATTCACCACCTATTTCTTTGTGTCCATTTAATACAAGCTCTAAATTGTTTTTACGAACAAACATTTTTAAATCAATTAAAACTTTACTTAACTCACATTTCTTCTGGGGAACAAATTTAAAACCTTTTATAAACAAAATCAAAAAAAAAAAAACGTTCAAACTGCTATAGTTAAAAATAGTATGGCCCTGACATGTTAATTTGGGCCCTCCCTTCCTTATACATCCATCAAACTCTAGCCCCTGTCCTTCAATAATTTCGCCAGTAACCCCCACTAAATCTATCTCAACCTCCTGTTGTTCCACCCCCTCCAATTGCCCTGATAATAATTTGTTGTAGACTTGTTCTTCAGTCTCTCGAACCTTTGGAGGGGGGCTACTCTACAGGGTCTCGGTAATCACTTCATCAGAATTAATGTTATTGCGGTCTGGAGCATCAGTATGACTATAACCATAATTAACAACTCTACCCTGATTGTAGCCAAAACCATCATTACCATGTCTCCCAAAGTTCACAAAGCCTTTGGGTTTAGGGTATTGAATACTTTGTTCATATTCATACAAATCTCAATTAAGTTTCCTTTTCTTTCTATTAACAATTAATGTCACGTTCTCGTCAATTTGCATTATTAAGTTAAAATATTTCTTCTTCTCTTCATCAATAGTGAACATTAAATAATTCAATAAACAAGTATTTACATTAATTCTTTCATTTAATGTCTCTAAAACCCTTACATTTTGTTTAACTATAGCACATATAATATCTAAACCACATGTCAAAAATCTTAATTAATTCTAAATGAAATTCAGAGCCTCCTCAATGTTATTAGGGTACTTGTATACCCACAGTCCTTTAGGTACAATTTTTAAATTAATACACTCCCTTAAATATTCATTGTCAGCATTAAGCATTTTAAATTCAAAAAGCAAGTCATATAACTTTTCTAAATTATTAGTACAAGTGTCAGATTCATCAATAGGTAAACACCATTTTATCAAGAGAAACATGTTTTGTCAGCCATATATTCCAATTACACTGGTTGAAGTCAGCATGATTAGAAAAATTAATATAGTCACCTTGAGTCCTCGTTCCTTGTCTAGGTTCATAATTAACAGTTCTGTTATGTTTATTGACCATACCACTAGCTCGTAGTACCCCTGGTGTCCCCAAACCATCAAAACAGGTGAATTATTGACACCATAATCTCCTTTTACAGAACGGCCAGAAAAAACTCCATCTCCTTGCCTCTCTGGTAATCCCGCTTCCTGGTTACCAGGAAATGAAGAAAAGGAGGTGGGTTTCATCAAGGAGTGACAGATCTGAGTCATCAATTCAACAAGCTGTGAAAGCTTGCCTATCAGGTCTGTAATAGCCTTTTCACTGCTCTTTCTGACTGAAGCAGCCTCGGTGGAGACAATAAGCTCATCTATCCTCAAAAATAAACCACGAACCAAGTTCAGGAGGAATAGTGCCCACACCAAAACCAGTAAACCAAAGAGCACCAAAACCCGTTTCCACTGCAAAATGCTATTTATTAAATCCACAGCACACCACAGCAACACAGCAGTGAAATTAATGCTGACACACAACCAGTTTGTTTTCATCACACAACTTCATCAGATGATACAGTCAAGTTCCCCTCATAATATACCTATGCTAATAAAACAAAATGGTTAAAAGCTTTTATGCAGTATTACACAAAACATTGAAATTAAGGGCAGCAAAATTGTAAGATTTAGAAAAATGTTGTGACTGCTACCACTTATAATCTACACATTAATTGTTTATGATTGCTACCATTTACAATTTTTACAGATTTGCTATGAGTGCTATTATTTTAAATATGTAGCATATTCTGTCTTATGAACGTTTGTATATTGTTTTACAGTATTTATTAACAGCATGTTTTAGGTTAATTAAGGATAGTATTTTAAGTAATTTATAGTAGAAACAGTATTTATTATTAAATTTGGGAACATGCTATTTATTTATAGACTTTCAAATGTTTTGGGTAATGCTGCATAAAAGTTTTTAACCATTTTGTTTTATAAGAGGTTAAACACTTTTATTGGTATCACATGATTTTAAATTGTTTTATTAGCACAGGTATATAATAATGGGAACCTGAGTGTACCATTTGATGAAGTTGTGTGATGAAAGTGAACTGGTTGTGTGTCAGCGTTAATTTCACTGCTGTGTTGCTGTGACTTGCTGTGGATTTAATGCATAGTATTTTGCAGTGGAAATGGCTTTTGTGCTTTATTTTGGTTTACATGTAACAATTGTATTTTCTGTAAATGTGAAAAACTGATGGAGGTCCAGGGAGCACACAATCCCAGTATAACCCACAGAGCTAGTAGCAACCACCAAAGATTTACTGAACAAAAACAGCAGTCAAGCACTTTTGTCTTACATGAAGACTTCATCAGAACTGCAGTAATCACATAAACCACACAATATAAATGAACATCCTGTTGTCATGTGGTTAAACCCAACCAATACAAATAATGCTTAAAAAATTAATTAAAAACTTGAAAATGTACTGCCAGTTTGAAACAGTGTGTATGAGTGAAAAAACGGTGCCAAACATGTTAACAACAATGTATATATAACAAATAATAAAGATGACTGATGATTAACCCCTCCATACTTTTCAATTTTAGGGTTGGGGTAATAAACAGCAGTCATTAAGCCCAGGGGGAATAAGGGCATCATACATCAAAATCCAGATTAATTCCTTTTTGTTAAGGTGTTCTTCTGTTCTAAAACCCCTTGCATCCCATTCCATATAGTCCAACACTACAAACTTGAAGTGGTGGTCAGGAAAAGCTGAAATATGCCTATACAAGGCATTGGTTTTCTTCCCTTTCTTGATATCATTCAAGTGTTCATAAATTTTTTCTTTCAGCTTATGACTAGTCTTTCCAATGTAGAATGCCTTACAACATTGACAAAGAGCTCCATATATCAACCCCTTGGATACACAAGTGAAGTTTGTGTTGACCAGACCTTAATAAGACAGAAGGAAGTTTCTCTATTCATCAGTGAGAGTGGTGAGCTTTGAGCAGCCTATCTGTCGCTGGAGGACTGGTTTTAGCTCAGAATCTGTAGTTTTATTGGCCATTTTGGGCTATTTCTATCCCTTTCATATTTCTGTTTAAAAAAAGTGTTTTTGCGCTTGTATTACCTAATGCAAGATCCTGCCTGGGTGTCCTGCAGAATTCTAGAGCAGAGAGAGAGAAAAGGGAGACTGAGTGGATTACGTCCCTCTGTTTTTCTTTTTATTGCTTATTTTCACTAGCCGCACTATTCCAATAATTTTTATTAACTTTGCAAATTATTTGAACTGTTTTTTGAATTCTGATATTGTTTGCACATTAACTGATCATTTTAAGTGTTTTTTAACTGTTGAGAGCTACACACTCAAGTGTGATAGCCATTTTTCTGCTTTAAAAGTTTTGTTTTACTGCATCTGTTTTAATTTTTGAAAAAAAAAATCCTTTCTCTCTACTCATTTCTTACCTTTCTACAACCAGTAGAGTCCGGTTTTCAGATTTTGATGAATTCTGGGCTGTTTTGTAGTTTCTGTGTTGCCCAGACCTTACTAAGCTAGAAGGAAGCTTCTCTGTTCATCAGTGAGAGTGATGAGTTTTGAGCAGCCAATCTGTCACTGGAGGAGTGGTTTCAGCTCAGAATCTGTAGGTTTACTGGCCATTTTGGACTATTTCTATCCCTTTCATCTTTCTGTTCAAAAACCTGTGTTTGCGGGTTTTACGTATCGCGGAGTACCATTTAACTATTCCCGGTGCCAGAGAGTCTGCTCTTATAATTTTTCCTTAGAACTAGTCAGTTTTCTAATTTTAACACTCAAAACTTTTCCTTGTGCTCAGCACTTGTTCAAAACTCATTAAAAGCACTAAATAATCTACAAATTACTGCAGCACTCAACTTTCCTCACTTGTTAGGAGGAAAACAGTTTTTAGTACTTAAGTTAATAAACAACTATCCAGGCATGTCTAAGGGTCAGCTCCCAGTATTTTCCACTGTCAACCTGATGAATCTGGGCATTTTGGGGCAATGTAGCAATTGCCTCAGGTACACTGACAACCCTCTCCTCCTACCACCCAACACTAAAACATGTGAGAGATGCACTTATATAGTCAAAATGGAAGCCAAGCTCTCTCCATCCAAGACTGTACTAGACAGCCAAAAGGAGAAGGTAAACACCTGCACCACACCACACTCAACACATAGTCCATCAAAACCTACACCACCTAAACACACACATAGTAACATAAAACACACACTTACATGGCGGAGGCTCTCAACAAAAATCTGCTCAAACAACAGAGACCTCCAAAGCTGAAATGCAAGCAACCACCGACACTAACCAAATGACACACAGCCCACAAAATCAATGTGCCACTCACCTTCAGCCCATAAGGCAAAACAACGTACCCAACACACTAGTCATAGGTGACTCTATAGTCAGGCACACTGATGTCCCACTCACCAGGCTAAACAAGGAAAAAGTTACTGTCAGCTGCCTGTCGGATGCCAGGTTCCGCCACATAATGCAAGCACTCTGGTCACTCCACAACAAGTACAGATAGGACTCTGTCATTGTCCATGTTGGCATGAATGACCTCAGACGTATCTCTCTGGACTACATGAAGAGAGACATGGAGGACCTCTCGGATCAAGTACCCCAAGCAGGTATGACCCTAGCCCTGAGTAGCATCTTGCCATCGCTCAGAATGATACCACAATACAAGGACAAAATGACTGATTTCAACAACTGGCTAAGCTTCTGGTGTCATTCTAAGGGGATCCAGTGTCTGTCTGCCTGGGACGACATGACTGGCAGGCCATGATGCTTTGCCAGAGATGGCCTTCACCTGTCGCCCCTGGGATTCTGGACACTGGCTAAGGCTCTTGCCATCCCTATAGTGCCTTTTTAGGCAAGGTTCAAACGACAAACTCACCACTGTAACAGGTATAAGCAAGCAAAATCTGAGGGCATTGCTACTCATTGCTAGAGGTCTAAACCTCAAAATGCACTCACTTGAGGCACTCCTTAAAATGGAGAACACTGACATCTGTGCAGTGACAGAGACTTGGCTCAAGGCTCCAAAGAGCACCCCTGCATTACCAAGCTATAACTCATACCACACCTTTCCGCCACCTAACCTGGACCAAAACACTAACGGAGGAGGCGTGTCCATATTCATTAAGGATATCCACACCTCCAGGCTAGTTGCTCAACATAATGCATCCAAAGTTATTCAAGTGCAACTAACACTGGGCAATCTGCAATCCAGGTTGTAGCTTGTTACAGATCCCCCACCATGCCCCAGGATGCCCACTCCACGTTTCTTGATATACTGGGTAATATTAAGGTACAGCCCAATACCCTAATAATGGGCGACTTCAACTACCCCACCATCAACTAGGAGAACTACTCATGTACTAACTCATTTGCTCAATGCTTTCTGGAATTCATAAATTCCAATGCCCCATCAGGGGCAGCAATATCCTGGACCTGGTCATTAACAATATGGGCATCCGATGTTCCATGCCAGAGGTCAACTCCTTGCTGGTCAGATCAGACCAAAAGCTAATCACCCTAGACATCAATATACCACCCCCACCCCCCATTAAGGAAACCACCATAAAAAATTTCTCCAAAGCCAATTTCATCCTTAAGACAGAAGTGGCAAGCTTCACGACACCCAGACAGAAAATAGAGGTATGACTGCTGAATCCTATACAAATGCACTACATAAGCACATACACGAGTGCATGGATCGTGCCATCTCCAACAGAACCAAGACGCTATCCTCCAAAAAAAGGAAGCCATCTGGTGGTCCCTTGCCATAAACAAACTCTTCAACAGAAGGAAAAAGCTGTTGCAAAAATGAATAAACTCCCTGGTCAGCTTCAGTAAGAAGCTGAGATCCCTCATAAACTCCTCCAAAGCTAGTTATGAAACTAAAATCACCACTGATTCTAAAGACAACTACAAAGTATTCTACAGCTCTGTCAAGAATCTCAGTGGCGACACTCAGATCTGCTCTGAGCTACAGCACAATGGCACTAGATATACAGAACCAACTGATATTGCCAACATCCTGGCAGATAGGTTCAGTAACTTCACCCCCCCACCCGCCAAAGGGCCCATCACTATACCAGAAGAATGCAAAGCCTCTGTAATCACGGCTGCACAAGTAAAGACCGCACTCTCTAAAACCAAGAACACAGCATCCATGGGACCTGATAACATCCCAGGCTGCATTCTGCATGAACTGACACCCCACCTAAGCACCATGTTCAATCATAGCCTCACTTCAGGCTTTGTACCTACTGAATGGTGCACATCAACAGTTATCCCACTCCACAAAGGGGGCACCACCATGGACACCGGGAACTACCACCCCATTAGCCCGATGAGCCTGGTCTGCAAGGCCATGGAATGTATCATCTTGGAGCTTATAAACAAGGACATAGGTAACTTCCAAACTCTGGACCCCACTCAGTTTGGGTTTGTAAAAAGTTGGTCATGTCTCCTAAACTTGACTGACTTCTTTGAACCCAGGGTGAGGGTGAGGGATGAGGGTAAGGTGGTGCACACTGTCTATCTTGACCTCACCAAGGCTTTCAACACTATCTCCTACTCTGGAATTACAGATAAACTCACTAGACTGGGCATAAATCCCTATGTCACAAGATGGGTGGCCAAATGGCTCAGTGACAGAACACACACAGTGAAAGTAGCTGACTACAAATCCAAATTCAGATGAGTGACAAATGGAGTACCACAGTGCTCAGTCCTGGGTCGTCTCCTGTTTGGCATCTACTTCTCAGAAGTCCAGGCTAATACAGCTGGTCTTTGACTAACGATGTTCGCAGATGACTGCAAACTAGGTGCCATAATGGAATCGCCTAATGATGTGGACATCTTACAAAGGGGCCTCACTAAGACCGATGCTTGGTGTCAAAGTCATCGTCTCAAGTTAAATGCCAAGAAGTGCATTGTCATCCCCTTTGGGAGAAACACTGTACCCATGAACCACCACATAGGCGGTAGCCTACTAAACACCAAAAGTGTGATAACACACATTGGGATACAGGTGGACAGTAGTCTCTCCTTTGATAATCACATCACCACAGTAGTCAGGAAATCCTTCTACGTGGCACACCTAATCACAAAGGGGTTCGCCTCCAGAAAAAAAGAGGTCACTATTCCTCTGTACTCATGCCTCATCAGACCCATTATAGAGTACAACGCCCAGTTTGGCATGTACCTCACAAGACATCTACAACAACTAGAAAGGCCACAGAAATACCTCACTAAGAGGATTATCGGCCTCAAACAGATGCTGTACACAGACAGTCTCAAAAAACTCCAGCTCTACTCCATCGCTTATCACCTACACAGAGGCGACCTCTGCCTAACATACAAAGCCATGTCAAACCCAGATCTGTTGGACATGCTACACTTAAAGAAACCCCAATCCCTTTGAGCCACACACTCCAGGGACCTAAACCTTGCCACCACAATAAACAGAACATGCTGGAGGGATAGATTCCTGTCCCAGAGACTTCCCATGCTCTGGAAGAGACTACCCATTCATGTCAAGCAAATCTCCTCATTAGCCCTCTTTAAGAAAAATATCGACAATTGGATGGGAAATAAGAAATTCACCCTGGGGACCACTTCTGAGGCTTTGCTACACAGGGGCACAGGAAAACACCTTTCTTGGGTGGTAAAAGACAGGGAACTTTTTGGCTAGCCTTATATATGCCCCAGGGACGACAGACTAGTACCTATCTATATAACAAAATGATTTTTTACCTTAAATTTCCTATTCCTGATGAAAAATGAGTCGCACAATAACATATGCTGACAATAATTGCAATGATTGCATTTGTACATGCTCTTAAGTCTACTTGAACAACTCACATCACCTTTCATTTCTAAAAGGTTCTTAAAAGTCTTGCCCCTTCTGAACACAACCTTTGGCTTGACCCCAAACAATTATTTGCCTTCATTGATACTCATCACAATTGGCCAAAAATTACACACTGTGTCCACTGCATCATAGATGTTAACCGAAAAGGTTACTATTAGTGAACTTTCAAAAGGGACAATCGATGGTTGTGTTTCTTTGGACAAGCTATTACCAGCCAAATGGTCATCAGTTCGACCATCAGGAATAGAAAGTAGCGGTTTGTAAAAAACATTCCTCCTCTTACCCTGGACTTCTTCCTTAAAACTGTCCAATAACTCATGGGGGTAAACTTCTTTTACTGAACATGCCAATCAATTTGTCTACTTCAGCAGTGAAGGTGGCATCATCAGAAATCATACTAGCAAGTCTTACCAACTGCCCCTTGACCACAGCCCTCTTTTGAAATTGTGGATGCTAACTATCAAAATGGAGGTAAGAGTTGGAAAAAGTTTTTTTTACGGTAAATTTTGGAACAAAAACAATTTCTCAAATAATTCTTGGTTACGAATACATCCAAATAGGCCATTGAATCATGATCAAACGTATGGATAAACTTTAGGAAAGATGTACTACCACTGATATACTCGAAAAATTCATTCAATTTTGTGGCAGAATCAGGAAATTAATATAGAATGACTAACATTCAGCAAAGGGACTACTGAATACATAATGCTTCTCCCAATAGACCATGACCAAGTTGGCAAAGGTTGGGGAGCAAGAAGCCCTCATGGCCACCCCACTCGCCTGTTTGAACTGGCCTTCAAAATAAAGAAAATTGTTGGTCAAAAGTAGATCCACAAGTGTACAAGCCATGTTAATGCCATTATTCAACAGCAGTCCTATGTCAGAAAGAATACTTATCAACCACTCCAACCCTACCTTGTGAGGAATGACAGAAAATAAATTTTGGACATCTATTGCGACCAAAATACAATCACCAGAGAACCTGAGCTTCATTAGTCTGGTCAAAAAATCCCAAGAATCCTTACAGCTATGTGGGACTTCAATGACTGATGATTTTAGTAGGCTGTCCACATATTTGGCTGTGTAGAAGGTCTTGCTTCTACCCACATCCACTATGGTTCTCAAAGGTGACTTTTGGAGATCTTTATGGATTTTGGGTATCCATTTAGTTGTTTATGCTACTACTAGGAAAGGAATGCTGTTTGACTGTGTGAACTATTTGCTGCTGTAGCAAAGTACTCTATCTTTAAAGTTTTACAAGTTCTTCAATGCAATGGATGATGTAACTGTACCACCTGACTGCTTCTAACTTTTAAAGTTTGAAGTTTGGTGTATGGCTGTTTAACCTGAAGATGCATTTCTGTGAAAGCATTTTTAGCTCATCATTAAAGCATTTTTTACCAGAGCATTGTCTCATCACTAAATACTGTGTTGCGCATGATGCAGTTATTTCAGACTTTTATTCATAGAAGTGTTGTGCTTGTAATATGATGCAGTACAATGTTGCAATATTTACTGCTGTTCTAACAAATGTTGAACAACTTCTACCAACAGATGCTTGATGGGAAGTAGTGGCAAACAAAACTGCAGTTCTGTCTTTGTTTTCAGACAGCCATGTGACAATAATGGTTCTGATATGACAGTGGGAAATTCACCTGCACTGTGTCACAAGTAAACTAATACAAACCCTGAAGGCTTTTTTCTCAGTTCTAAACACATGCTCACTTCAGAATCTAATCAACATAAAGATATTAAACAATTCAAATTTTACTGAAAATATTTACAGACTGGTTTGTAATTTAGTGGAATCCGTCATTAATATATGAGGTATTAATGGCTGAAAAAAAACAGAGATCATAATTTATTGCCATCTGTTTTAAGGTTACAATAGCACCTTTATATTAAATTGCATTGCATCAGCTTATTGATGAGAGATACAATTACCCTACCTAGTTTGACCTTAAAAGGTATTTGACATTTATCATCCACTCTTTTCATTCTTATACAGTTTTAACTGTAATTGTTTAAAGTACTACCACACTAATGCCAAAAGAGTATATATCATAGTGTTAATCCACTACAATACAGCTAAGGTCAACTTCATCCAAAAATAACTCACTAAAACAATAAAAATAACCAGAGCTTCATAGTTATCAGGAACGGCAACGATAACAAGGTCTTCTATAATCACATCTAAATAAATGGAAAAGAAAAAGAATTTTGTCTGCTACAACAAAGTGGTACCACAACAACAGAGCCGATAGATTATAATAAAAAGACTAGCACACAGACTTAAAACAATTTTCATTTCATAAAGGGGAATCCCATCCACTCTTCCTCCCTGTAACACTATCCTACTAGAAATACATCTACCCTTAACCAGGCCAGTAACACTAGTTCCATGGGAACAGGTGAGCTACTAAGGAACCTCATTCATGGTCTAACAACTTTTGTGTTATCTGATTGTTTCAAGGCTTGCTGATTTAAAAATAGTCCTCATCTGTAAATTCCTGCATACCACTGTTAGGATCTCCTTGTGTTCTGACTGAAGAGTGCTTCTCAAACTATCTGAAAATAGAGCGCTAATAAGTATATTTTTTGGTTTAACTTTTCAGAGTTCTGCACTGTATATTTTTTGGTTTAACTTAGTTCTGCACTGACTTCATTTTTGCTTGACTGAATTATTTATATATATATGCTGGCATTGTTTTCTGTTTCTCATCTGTTCTGAAACTGGTTTTCTCCCTCCCATGCACCCTATTGCTGTGGTATTGTTATAGTTGGTGGATTTGCAGTTGCCTGCCCCTACTATAAATTTGATAAGGGGCACTCCTCCCAGTCTAGTGTTCATTCTACCTAATACAGAGAAAACATTTGAGAAGGCCAACCCACTTAGGTTCTTAACCTTGAATTAACTTCTACTCCTCCTTTCTCCCTTTGTACTTTACTAGCCAAAAAGAAATCTCCTTGTGTTCTGACTGAGTGTGCTTCTCAGCTGATAAGCATATTTTTTGGCACTTTTAACTGTTCAGAGATGAATAAAACAATTGAATGTAGTCCATAATACATTTTAAATAAATTGCATTTATTTAAACTGTATTTGCTTTAATACTGCTAAACACTCAAGTGTGCTAGCTTGCACTGCACTTGAATTGTTTTTAGTGCCGTTTTAACTACTTTCTGAAAAAAATAAATAAATACAATTCTAAGCTTGTTTCTTGCCTTTGCTGTAACTAGTCTAGTCCAGATACAGATTTGCTCTATCCAGGACTTTTGGTAAGCTTCTGAGCCCCCCCACCAAGCCTTTTTGTGTTGGAGGGAAGCCTTCTAGCTTATCAGTGGGAGTGGTAAGCACTAGACAGCCTATCTACCACAAGAGGAGTGGTTTCTGGCCCATAAAGTGTTGTTTACTGGCCGTTTGGGCAGTTTTTCCGTCTCTTTCAACGTTATGTTTTAAAAGCCCACGTTTGCACTCATTAATCACCTTTCCTGTAACTACACTAGCCCAGATAAAGATCTGCTGTATCCAGGACTGTTGGTAAGCTTTTGAGCCCCCCCCCAAGCCTTTCTGTGTTGGAGGGAAGCCTTTTGGCTCATCAGTGGGAGTGGTAAGCACTAGGTAAAGTCTATCTACCACAAGAAAGAGTGGTTTACGGCCCAGAAGTTGTAGTTTATTACCTGTTTGTGCAGTTTTTCCATCTCTTTCAAATTTCTGGTTTAAAAGCCTGTGTTTGCACTTTTCCCGCCTTTCCTGTAACTAGCCTTGTCCAGATACAGATTTGCTGTATCCAGGACTGTTTGTAAGCTTCTGAGTGGTGCCAAAGTCTGCTCTTCAATTTTTCCCTTAGATCTGCTAGCTCTCCCTTCTCCTGCACTTTTACTAGCTTATTGGTTTAGCACTTTACCAGACATCTTGTAGCAATTCTTGTAGCACACAAAAGTGCTACCAGCACTAAACGTTCTACAAGGAAACAGCTCCAGTACTTATTATTAATGCCCACCCCTCCAGGCATGTCTAAAGGTCAGTTCCCTGTGCTTTCTCTATTAATTTGGTGAACTTGGGAATCCTGAGGCAATAAAGCAACTGCCTTATGTACACTGACAACCATCTCCTCTTACCTCCCAACATTCAGAATTGTGAGAGATGCACTTATATATCCAAACTGGAAGCCACACACTCTCCAGCCAAGACCGGAATAGCTGGTGAAGAGGGGAAGGTCAACACTTGCACTACACCACATGGAACAGATAGCCCACCCGAACACACACCAGCACTGCCTTCACATAAAAACACAAACCACGCACCCACCTTCATGGAAGCTCTCAATAAAAATCTACCCAAACAGCAGAGACCTCCAAGACAGAAACACACTCGACCACAACAAAACACTAATCATGAGACACACAACTTTCCTAAACAGTGTGCCACTCAACCAAAGCCCCTAAGGCAAAACAGCATGCCCAACACACTAGTCATAGGTGACTCAATAGTGAGGCACACTGATGTCCCACTCACTAGTTTGAATAAGGAGAAAGTAACAGTCAGCTGCCTGTCGGGCGCCAAGATCCGCCACATAACGCATGCACTCAGATCCCTTAACAACAGGTATGGCTATGACTCTGTCATTGTTCATGTGGGTGTGAATGACCTGAGAAATACCTCCCTGGACTACATGAAGAGACATGGAGGAGCTCTCGGATTATGTAGCCCAGGGGGATATGACCCTAGCCCTGAGCAGGATCCTACCATCATCCAGAATGGTACTACAGTACAAAGTAGAAAATTATTGATTTCAACAACTGGCTAATTTTTAGATGGTGTACCAAAGACCAAATTACCACCATAACAGCTACAAACAAATGCAATCTGAGGGTCATGCTGCTCAGCGCTAGAAGTCTAAATCTCAAAATGCACTCACTCGAAACACTCCTTAAAATGGAGAACATCGACATTTGTGCTGTAACAGAGACCTGGTTCAAGGCAGCAGAAAGCACCCATGTACTACCAGGCTATAACTCATTCCACAACTTTCGGCCCCAGAACTTGGACCGAAGCTCCAAAGGCAGTGGTGTTTCCATATTCATAAAGGATGTGCACACCTCCAGACTGGTAGACCAACATAACACATCTGAGCTACTTCAGGTGCGGCTAACATTGGGTAAGACAGCGATTCAGGTCGTAGCCTGCTATAGCTCCCAAACCATGTCCCAAGACTCACACTCCATGTTCCTAAGCACCCTGGAGAATATTAAGGTCTAAGCTAACACTCTCAGACTGGGTGACTTCAACTACCCCTCCATTAACTGGGAAAACTACTCATGTACCAATACACCTGCCCAACGCTTCCTGGAATTCATTAATTCCAATGCCCTGGACCAGCTCGTTCTTACTCTCACTAGAGGTAGCAACATCCTTGACCTGGTCATTACTAACATAGGCGACTGCTGCTCTACACAAATAGTCAACTCCTCCCTGGTTAGAGCAGACCACAAACTAATCACCTTGGAAATCCACATCCCTCCCACCACTCCCACAAAGGTAACCACCATGAAAAACTTCTACAAAGCTAACTTTGGGTTCCTAAAAACAGAGGTGGCTAACTTCACGGCACCCATGCAAATGGAGAATAGCAGCATAACCACTGAATCATACACCAATGCACTGTACAAACACATACACAAATGCATGGATCTCGCCATACCCAATAGAAACAAGATGCTCTGCTCAAAAAAAGGAAGTCAATCTGTTGGTCCCCTGCCATAAACTAACTCTACAACAGGAGGAGGAAACTGATGTGGAAATAAGGTGATGTCCCAAGACTGGGAAAAACTCCCTTATCAGCCTCAACAAAAGGTTGAGATCCCTCATCAAATCCTCTAAAGCTAGCTATGAAAACAAAATTGCAGCAGATAGTAAAGACAACCACAAGGCCTTCTATAGTTATGCAAAGAATCTCCAAGGCAATACCCAGATTTGCTCTGAGCTACTGCACAATGGTACCACTTATATCAAGCCAACAGATATTGCCAATATACTGGCTGACAGATTCAGTGCCAACTTTTCCACCCCCCCCCCCAAAGGACCAATCACAATACCAGTAGATTGCCAGGCACTCAGTATTACTGCTGCACAGGTTAAAACAACACTGTCGAAGGCCAAGAATACAGCTTCTTTGGGACCTGACAATATCCTTGGCTACAGAGTGAACTAGAGTGAACTGGCACCTCAAACTCACCTGTGTGCCCTGTTGAATCACAGCCTCACATCAGGCTTTGTCCCTACCGAATGGCGCACTGCAAGTCATCCCTCTCCACAAAGGAGGAGCAACTACAGACCCTGGGAACAATCGCCCTATTAGCCTGACGAGTTTGATACGCAAGGCTATGGAACAAATCATCATAGACCTAATAAACAAGGAAACAGGGAATTTCCAAACTCTGGATCCTACAGAGTTTGGTTTTGTGAAGGGTAGATCATGCCTGCTCAACTTGGTTGACTTCTTTAAGTCAGTCACCAGAGCTGTGGAAGAAGACAAGGTGGTTCATACAGCCTACCTTGATCTGGACAGGGCCTTTCATACCATTCCCCACTCAGGAATCATAGAAAAACTCACTAAGCTTGGCATCAACTGCTATACCACTCGGTGGGTTGCAAACTGGCTCACAGATAGAACCCACAGTGTGAAAGTAGCTGACTCCAAGCCAGATTGCCAATCAGTCACGAGTGGAGTCCTACAGGGTTCGGTCCTGGGTCCTCTCCTGTTTGATATCTATTTCTCTGACGTCCAGGCCAACACGAAAAGACTCTGGCTGACAAAGTTCACAGAAAATTGCAAGTTGAGAGCTGTTAACCCCCCAAGTGATGTTGACATCCTACAGAAAGGCCTCAATGAGACCACCGACTGGTGCCAGCACCATGGCCTTAAGCGCAATGCCAAAAAATGTGTCATCCCCTTGGGAAAAACCTGGTTCCCTTGAATTACTATATTGATGGTAATCCACTGAACACAAAAGGAGTTAAAAGTGATCTGGGAACACAAGTTGACAGCAACCTCTCTTTTAACCACCACATTGCCACTGTGGTCAGAATGTCCTTCTATGTGGCACATCTCATTACTAAGGGTTTTGCATCCAAGAAGAAAGAGGTCATTGTCTCCCTCTACTCTTCACTCATTAGGCCAATCATCGAGTACCACACTAGACACCTGCAACTGGAGAGGCCACAAAAGTACCTCAGAGAGAGGATCCTAGGCCTTAAACACTTGTCCTATATGGACAGACTCAAAAAACTCCCAACTATTCTTCATCTCATACTGCCTACTTAGAGGCGATCTCTGCTTGACTTACAAAGCCATGTCTGACCCAGCTCTGTTATAAATTCTACATCTAAAGAAATCCTAATCCCTCTGCACCACATGCTCCAGAGACCTCAACCTCATTACCACAATCAACAGAACATGCGAGAAACAGATCCATAACCCAGAGACTGTCCATGCTATTCAATAGACTTCCCATAAATGTCAAGCAGAGCACCTCACTGGCCCTCTTCAAGAGAAATCTTGATGAGTGGATGGGAAATAGAAAATTCACCCCAGGGATCACTCCAGTGGCTTTACTTGACAGAGGCACTAGGAATGAAGGTCGGGTGGCACGATGCCAGGGTAATCCTATGGGCTAGGCTTGTAAAGGCTCCAGGGCCATTAGCCTAGTACACACCTATGAACTTATAAAATAGCTAGGTTCGTATACCCTCTTGTATTAAAAACTGTCTTTGTCCTTGACATCTAGAAGTAAGCTACTGCAGTCACAATCCCTTCTACAGACTGTTAGTTACAGACCAATCAGTTAAACGTATTTGTACAAGGTAATGTAGTACTTGTTCAGGTAAACACAGGAAAACTTAAGTCTCTATGACTTAATCAAATATTGTTTTGTCAAAGGTAGATCTTGCATGATTAATCTCAACATTTCTTCAAGAATATGAGCACTCCCCCAGGTGAAAACTTATCTATCCATGCAGCTTAAAGCAACCTGGCTAAAGTATTTGACATTATACCTCCATGAGAGAGAATCACACGCAAATTCAGGAATCTAAGGTAAATGATAATAATAGGGACTACTCAAGACTATATTTCCAAACACATGTAAAAATAACAGCATATATATTCTCAGCATCTCCTGTCACCACTGGAAAACCTTAGAGCTCTGTTCAAGGGTTGCTCATTTTTGGCTTCTTTTTTGTGCGTCACTATTGATGCAGCATCTGGCTCACCAAATTTACAGATGACTATAAAAATGTGAGCATTGTCCTCAATCCTGCTAATACCAGTTCATTTCAAATATTACTTAACGTTACACACAAATGAAGCAGAAGAAACAGCCTAGCCTTCAATGCCAAAAAGTACAGCACCATGGCATCTGACAACAGCCCTACCAGAGTTACACACCACAGATGGATAACAAGTGAAAGTTGACAGTAAAAGACCTTAGGACCCTTGTAAATAATGACCTTTAATTTGATACTGCTAGAGCTACTGCTCTCTGCAAAGCATGTGAAGGTCCCCACCTGATCCTTTGCAGGGGGGGGGGAACGGTGCCAGGTAGCAGTCACCTTCGTACACAGTTCTTGTCAAATCAATTGCAGGTTATTACTTCGTCTTCTGTAACTAACTCACAAGCTTTCTGGGGGAACTGGAGAAGGTACAAGAAACAGAATCAAAGTGCTCTTAGGTTTATCTTCTAGCCAGAACCTACAGCAAATCCTGCTTTCTTCTTGTGCCTTACTGCCTTCTTAGACATTTATTTATTTTACTTATTTTACCTTTGTTGACCGGGCTTAGTCTAGCTGGATATATGTCCATTTTCAGTAGAGGCCTGGGGAGAAAAGCTCCAAGACAGATACAAACAAATAAGTTTTGTTACAAAAAACAAAAAGTAGACATAGAAGATATTTCTGTGCATTTAACAGTACATTTCATAAATCTATATACAACGTTTAGGGCAAGATATATACATGTGCTAGTGGCTAAAATAGTATCCAGGTTCTTAGTACATGCTTTCCATTGCACTACAGAAGATTAATTTAGTGGAGAGAGCACAGTTAGAAAAGATATTAGTAGCAGTAATGATAGGTTAGTCAGGGTTGCTACAAGGGCACAGCCAGTGTGTTTTGAGGAAGGTTTTAAGTTTTTGTTTGAAGAGCGGTAAGGAAGGAAGGGAAGTTAAGTTCAGTCGGTAGAAGGTTCCAGTTTTTCCCAGTTGTGTTTGAGAACAGAGTGTACCCTGCCATGCTGTGAGACTCGTTGATGTTAACTAGGAGTTTATTTGATGAACGCAAGGCATTAAGATTTTTATAGGGGGTTATGAGGTCTGAGAGTATTGTTTGGCTGGTAAAGGATCTTATGGGCAATCGTAAGTTGGTTGAATTGAAGCTGATTTTGAAGTTCAAGCCATCCGAGTTGTTTGAGATTATGACAGTGATGGATTCTGAAGGGTTTACCAGTGGCAAACCTGGCAATATTATTATAAGCGGTAGCAAGTTTGAGAGGATTCTTTTTGGATAGGTTAGTATATATTGGTGAGTCATAGAGTAGAGTACAGATTAGATGGAAGTGGGCAATGGTAGTTCTTGCTATTGGTGTAAGGAAGGGTTTGACTATACAGGGAGCCCATTTTTCTGTTAACTGATTTTATAGTGTTGTTAATGTGGGTATCAAAGTTAAGGTTGTTGTCTATAGTAATCCCAAGGAGTTTGGTGGTAGAGCCTGGGTATATGAGGGTACCATAGTTAGACATGACTGAGAAATCTATTGTTGTGGACCTACAAGTACGAGTAAAGAGCAGGAGCTTTGTTTTTTCGGATTCAATAGGAGGCAGCGCTTTAAGAACCATGTCTCAACTATGCTAAATACTTTCTGGGTTTGGCATTGCAGTTCAGAAGCAGACTTAGCTGTGCTGATTAATGTAGAGTCATCTGCATAGAGTATACAAGTTGCATTGGGAATAGCTAAGTAGAGATCATTAATAAAAATTGAAAATAAGAGAGGGCCTAGAATGGAGCCCTGGGGGACGCCCACTGTAACTGGCAGGTGGGATGACAGATTATTTTCCCAGAGCACTGCTTGCTGCCTATTGCTCAGGCAGGAAGTAAACCACTTTACAGAGTATCCAGGAAAAGTGATTTGAGAATATTGATAAGCAATGTGTGGTTTACCATATCAAAAGCCTTTGAAAGATCAATAAATAGCGCTGAAGAGAGTACATTGTTGTTGCGGTTTCTATTAATGGTGTCTGTAAAGGATAGGAGGGCAGTGGTGGTACTATGGAATGGCCTAAAGCCATGTTGGCCTTTAACTAGTAAGTTGTGTTGAGTTAGGTGGCCTATTAGCTGATGGTGAATGCATTTTTCCATTATTTTTGCTAAGGGGGATAGAAGGGCTATGTGCCTATAGTTCGAATATTCATTTGAGTTGCCACCTTTGTGTAGGGGGAATAATGTGTGAGATTTTCCAGCTGGAAGGGATGTATCCTTCCTTAATGGTTCTGTTTATCAGGATGGATACAGGATAAGCTACTGCTTTAGCTGCTTTTTGCAGATATTCAGCTGGGATTTGGTCAGCAGAAGGGGTATAAAGCTTAAGTTTTGCTAGGAGTTTGAAAATAAAGTTAGTAGATATGGGTTGTAGTAGGAAGGTAGGAAGAGTGCTAGTTGTGGGTGTAGGAATGCTAGAGGTGTCAGGAGATAGCTGACCGGCTAGAGTTTGGATGGCATCTGTGAAGAAGGAGTTAAAGTCATTAGCAGTTTGGATGGGAGTTTTATGGTTAGCTCCTATCGGGGTTGGTGTACTAGAGTTTCCTGGGTATAGGAGTCTATTGATACTTGTCCAGAATCTTTGAGGATTATTTAGGTGTGTTTGCTGTATTTTCTAATAAAAGTTTTTTTTTCTAAAAGTATGGCTTTTTTAGTTGCATTTCTTATTTGTCTAAATGTCTGTTGATCAGATGTGCTTTTGGTAGTTTGCCACCTAGTCCAGGCTTTATTTCTAAGTAGGATTTTTTGCCTGATATCTTTGGTGAGCCATGGGTCTGGTTTTGACCAAATTCTTATATTACGTATAGGTGCATGTTGGTCTAGGATAGTTAAGAATTTAGAGTTAAAGTATTAGACAGCCTCTTCCAATGGGAGGGTTTTTAGATAAGTCCAATTACAGGCACTAAGCTTGCTTAGAAATAGTTCTTGGTTAAAATGCTTGTTGGAACGTATAGTCCTATATGATGCTGGGTGGGAGATATCTATTTTTTTGCCTGATTATATAGGTCAAGCAATGGTCACTTACATCATCAGGGAAGATGCCTACTTTGTAGGTTTGGTGGTGATTATTAATGAGAATCCAATCTAAAGTGCTCTCTTTTTGGTTTGGTTTGTTAATTCTAGTTGGAGAGGCAGTGGTCTGAGAGAAGCCATGAAGGTTAATATGAGAGAAGTAGGATGCTCAGTATTGATGCATTTCCAATCTATAGTGACATCGCCTAGGATTACAGTTTCTTGTGGGAAGGTTGATGTGACCCAGCTAAGAATATCCTCTAAGGCGCTAATATTATTTCCAGGAGGTAGACATATACATAATATATATATGGATTTACTAGCATTAAGCTGAATCTTGGAAATAAGGATTTCTGCATTACTGTCCTTAGGTGGGGTATAAGGTGAGGTGGTAACTTGTAGCCCATCCTTGAAAAGAATTGCTACCCCTCCTCTTTCTTTTTTGTACGGTCATGTCTCAATATATTATATTCTGGTGGGATAATTTCATTATCTTGGGTTTTGGTTTTAACTAAGTTTTTATTAAACATAGAATGTCAAAAGAGTATACGTCTAAGAGAGAATGGAGATGAGGAACTTTATTGTTGATACTTTGGATATTGAGATATGCTATCAAGAGAGAGTTGGGGAGTTTATTGGGGCTGAGTGTGATAGAGGGATTGGAGGTATAAAGATCAGTAGGTAGGACATTGGCTGACCTGGGTTAGGATGGCTATCACCATTTTGTAAGGATTGTTTTTTTTAGACTGTACAGTGCATAATGTAGACTACTTATTAGAAACTGATATTTCTTGGTTGAGGGATTATAGTATTTAATGTGGGATAGTCCTGTGGAACTTTGCAAGTAGGTAGCCAGGTGTAGACATTATATTTATATTATTCGGAGAGATGAGTATTTGTGAGGCTGTTTGTTTAGTTGGGTAGTGAAACTGAGAGTAATGTAGGTGTTCAAAGGAAGTTAAGTGATAGGCTGAGGTTATAAAAGATATTAGTGTGGCAGTGAACAGTAGTTTAGTTAGTACTGAGGTAGTTGTGGTAGACATGGTGAGTACAATTGGTTGCGGGGTATTAAAGATAACTAGGAGAGGGCAAAGCTAGAATAGACAAGGTTTGAGGGGTATGGCTAGGAGGAAAAATACTATTAAAGATAGCTAGGAGAGGCCACAACTAGTATAGACAAGGTTTGAGGGGTATGGCTAAGAGGAAAATACTAAGTAGTTAGAGCTGTGCTTGATTAAATGGAGTAATAAGGGTATGGTGCTAATTATCTCGGATGGTGGGACTATGTCATTTGTTGGTTGGAGAGGAGGGTGTGGCTAAGAAGTATAAGTTTAGGGACACTGGGGGTGGGTGAGAATTGGGGGTAGGGTAGGGGAGTGAAGTGAGCCTGCAGGGCGAACGGAGTGGGGCTCAGCTTGTTCTAAGCAGCACTCACAAAAAACAATGTGGGAAAGAGTTCAGGTAAATTCCGAGGTAGATAAGGTTTTAAATGAATAGTGTAGACAGAGTCTAGGCAGGCTGGCAAGGTCAGTATAGGTAGGGAAATAAAAGAAAATTAGAAGAAAGTGGTGAAGCTAAGGAGTTTTACAAGTACAGTAGGAGAAGGGGGGAAAGAAGCAAGAGGCAAGCTGGTTGGTCCTGGTGGTGCTTAGCTCTTTGTTCAAGGGGAGTAGTCTTTAACAGTTTAACATACAGGCAAAGAGCACATACACAAGTTTATTTTCCTTCTTTTAAGGTGTCAGGAACTGATATGTAATATCTACGCAAATGATGTGGCTGGTATTTAGCTGGGGGTTCCTGAAGAGTGGATGTGAAGCCTTGGATGAAGGTAGCCCAGGGGAAGGATGTCCTTTACCACCTAGAAAAGTAGGGGAGAGCAAGGAAGGTTAACTATATGTTAGTGGAGCAATTACTTACCTAAGAACCCTGGCAGTGTGGGAAAGTCAAGCAAAGAACTGTAAGTGGGAGAGCTGGGAGAGATAGGGGATTAGTGGAGAGGAGCATACACAGGGTTAGGATATTATCTTAGTAGAAGGTGGGATACACAAGATAGGGGATATAAGGAGGATATTAAGAGAAACAAATGAAAAAGATTGAGAAAAAAAGACATACAGAAGAGCAGGATAGGAGAGAGTACTAGTATTAGGAAAGGAGCGGCACAATGAAAGAAGAGAGAATAATTAGATACAGCAGTCAATAAGTTAAAGTAAGGACAATTCTTGCTCTTAGTAAGTAGAGCTAGACGTTATACAGTAACATTAGTATCAAAATTACAGAGTAATAATAAACTCACATCAACAGCAAAACGTTTAAACAGAGCTATCACCTTACATGTTCTATTTCAGTAGCAAACATTAACATCAGCAAACTTAGGTTCAAAAATGCAGTACATGAAAAGGCTAATAAATCCACGTTAAGGATAGTTGCACTGATAACTACAACAGGGTAGGATGTATAACAAATATGGCAGGGACTCACTATAGCTGTGTTAAAGGCAACAGCCGTCAATATTAATAATGCTCAGTAGTAGTAGTTTAGAATACAACAACTTTACCTACGTAAAATGTAATGAACTGTGCCTACTACACAATGCATTAAATAACCCCTTACTATTTAAACCTCTTCCTTAAATACTAGCCCCCAGGTAATTTGAACTAAAGAAGAAAATCAGCTTTGGTAAAAAAATGTATATCAACCATACTGTGAAGCATGACAACTTTATATCTCAAAAAATGTGCCGGTGAAACAAAATCCCCCTCTCAATTAAAGTTAGTCCATTAATCCATACCTTCCAGAAGGAAATGGATGGCAACGTGTACTATAACCTTTGACATAGGATCTAGGCCATCAAGTTTCAAAATGGCCAATAGGCCTTGAACATGTTCACCAATCTTATAAACCTAAGCATTACAAAACAGTTTTTTATTGTTTCATATTGTAAAGTACCTTATTTTCATCCCAAGTCTACCTGCATACTTTTTCATTAAGTAATGTTCCTTCCTTTAAAAAAGACAACTCATTTTTTAAGCTTGTCAAGCATCCAAACTCTGTAGGCTGGCACATTTGATCATGATCAGCTAGGAACGTAAGTGCTATATGTATCTTTATTGTCACAACCAAGCCTGCATCAATGTATAAGTTATACCCAAAAATAAATAAATAAACATAAGAAAACCTATTTAAATACCTTTCTGTGCTGAATATTTCTATCAGGCAAACATGCTTTATTAGGAAAATCTGGTTTGTGTGTGTTTGTGCACATATGTATGAGAGAGTTTAGTGGGTTCCAAAACATTGTGTGATAATCTTCAATACTATTACAGCTTATAGAAAAAAATGTTTAAAAATTACCACGTGAAGGAATATGACAAAATGAGTTATGTTGTTTTCCATAAAAAAGGAACCATGTTTTGTCAGTAGTACGACCTTAACTTATGTTAATGTCTAGATCCATTCTTACACAATTAGCTATGTACTTCCCTAGTAAACCAAATGCAGTCAGTCAGGAAGCATTGTTAGTGTTACCAAGTACACCCAGTAACACAGGATCTTGTAGAGATGTGCTTACAGCATCTAACAATGAGGAGATTCATCGGACTACACATTCTGTATCAGGTATGACAATGAGACTGCTGAACCTGGGAAAATACCTTCAACTACTGTACTACAGGGAGGACTGCCCCTTACACCAGGGAGTACATGGGAAGAAGGAAACGTCAGGAAGTTAATGGCAATTAGTTGCCATTGGAATTACATAATAACTCTGGTAAGCTCAGATTCCTAATTCCTGGATCAAGAAAGAAATAGAGCTTCCGGTTAATGACAACAGTAGTCAAAAGGTGGCCCTGAAAGTGGAAACCAGGAGAATATAGCTAAAACCAGGAAGAGACAAAACCATTATTCTGGAAGCTGAAGAAAGTTTCACAGAGGTATATGAAATACCTGTGTATATAGATAAAGAGACTTTTGTAAGTAATACTTTGCTCTGGACCACTGTGGGCGGCAGCACCTTATTTATGTTCAGTGAGGTATTGAGGGACTATGGAATCATTAAATTGGAAAGCTGATTTTTTTTTTTGTCACATCTGTTATTCTCCATCGTCTGGCAGCAAGCAAATTTTTAATTTTTCTCATGAAAATAAATACCTCTCAAAGTGATAAAGCTTGATTTTTGGTACTGTAAAATACTACAGAAGGCTTCCTTTCCTTCTTATTCTAGTAATACTGGTGGACTTCCATAACTCACCTTAGCTAACAAAGAAAGTTACAGTTTTGCAGATGATTTTTTTGTTCTTGCTTCAATTTGGCACCCCTCAACCAACCAGACAGACAACCAACCAACCAAACCACAGAATGCTTTCAGGCACCTGTAGGCATTAATAGTAACCATGATGCTAACTGTAAAACAAAGAACACAACAAGATGCTCAAAGTGGCAGAAGGACAAACACTTAACTTCAGCAGGAGTTCCTTTCAATGGTATACTGCTGGGATGGATGTTCTCACATCTGTATGTTTTAATTCATGATGGACATTGACAGAACAGAATGCAAAAGCAGTACTCAAACAACCAGGAAATAACACACACCAAGTAAATAGGAAAGGAAGATAGAATACCACAAGCAGACAGGAAACAGGATCCAAAAAATGTGTTTATTCTACTTTAGCGCCTCGACTGAACCAGTCTTCAAGAAGTATACAATACCAATGACAAAGCATTCCCCTTAAATACCCCACCTTAATCAAACAATTATAGCAGCAATCAACTAATTAAAGTATTTCCAATTAATTTCACAATTAAGGCCACGAGGAGACAAAGTATTATACTTTAAAATAAATAAAGATTCCTTAAAAAGTAATTTATTCTTTAACATTTCATCATCCCCTAATTTAACAAAAACTTTATCTAAAACAGTAGCTTGCAGCAACTTATAATCACTTTTATGATACTGCATAAAATCATTGCAATAGAACTTTCCACTCTACATTACTTTATGTCTCTGACATGTTCTTGTAGTCTATGTTTATTCTTTTAGTCTCCCCAATGTATCATAAATTACATGGACAGCGTAGGGCATAAATAACACCAGTAGTACATGGAAAGCTAGCTAACAGTAAAATTCTTATTACCCAATTTATAAAATGTTTGGGCAAGTAAATCACAAATATAACACTTCCCATAAGGAAAAGTACCCTTAGGTAATGGATTATTTACTACACATTCTACAGGGGCAATAAAATATGATTTGATAAGTTTATCCACTACACTAACACCTCTCTTATAAGAAAAGATGGTAAATCCATTTAATAACTTATTTAACTTCCCATTCCTCGATAAAAAAGTCCAGTGATATCTAATTTGTTCTTGCATCTGTTCACTCAAAATGTTATATAGCATAACTATATAAAACTTATTTTGAGAAAGAGTCTCCTTTTTATAATACAAACGTTTTTATCTTTAGATTTTTAACATTTACAGGATAATTTGTACTCGTTTTATCCAAAGCATCCTGAATAGTGAATAATGAATACCCCCTATTCAAAAACATCTGAGTAGTCGATGTGATAGCTTTAAATAAATCAGTTGTGTTATTACAAATTCTACTTAAACGTAGTAATTCCCCATAAGGCAGGGAGTTAATTAAATGACTCGGATGGAAACTAGAACCATGCAAGAATTGCCCACCATCATGAAATTTTCTAAAAACTGAAGTAAAAATTTGACCAGTGCTAGTACCCACTCAAATGTACATCTAGAAAATCAACTATATGTCCAAATTGCAAGCCATCAAAAGATAAATTACATTCATTACACTGTAGGTCATTAATAAAACTCTCAACTTCATTAATGCCATGTTGGCATATAAAGATAAGATCATCTATATATCTATAATACTTTACAACATATTTTTTGTGGAATACATGATGATAGATATATCTCTTTTCAAAAAAAGCCATACAAATATTTGCATAGGTAGGGGAAAAAGGTGCCCCCATAGCTGTGCCTTGTAGTTGATGAAAAATCTGATCATTAAAATAAAATAATTATTATTCAAACTAAATTCTATCCATTCAATAATATAACTTGATAATGGGCATTCATCTAACATAGATTGTAGAGCAGTAATGCCATCCCTGTGTTTGATACTTGTATATAAACGTCTTACATCCAGGGTTATCCAATACATATTTGAATTCCAATTAATTACAGAAATTTTATTAAGAAAATCAAAAGTATCCCTAATATAGGAATTTAACTGCTGCACATATGGCAAAAGAAATTCATGTATAACAATACCAATATTGTGCAAAAAATAATTTGTAGCAGCAACTATGGGCCTACCAAGTGGAATAGCCCCACTTTGTTGTAACTTCTGTAATTTAGGCAAGCAATAAGAAGGTTGCCACAGTACATTTATCTATGTTTAACTTTTTATTCACATATTCCTTAGTAAGATATCCTAAAAAAGAGGGATTGTCAAGGGTCAGTTCGCCAGGACATCTCGTATGACCTCTGACGATATGGACTATTATTTTGAATGTTCCAGACTTACTAGGATGTTTCAGGAAAGGGGCTACTCTGTGGAATTCATTAATAAAATTTGTTTGGAAGTCCAAGAGGATAGATATGATAAATATCGACCAGTCTTAGGCATTGGGCAATTATAAACTTGTTGGACGTCATTTATTGGTGGTTGCGGTCTTTCCCTGCTGATATTTTATTTTGTATCATTGGTTTCTTATATCAGTTTGGTATCCGTTTTTGGTTCTTGGTTTTTGGTATGGATACTAGGTCGGGAGAGACCAAATCCACGGACAATGCTGAGCCTGCTTTTCGCTCAGAAGTGGGCGAAATATGCAAATTAAAGGGCCAATTAAGTCAGCTTATCGATCTTCTTTTGCCCTTAGGACAAGGGTTAAAAACTATTACAACTGGTAATAGAGACATCATCCCAGGAGGCAGAGATAATCATGAGCCCCCTTTGTCGGAGCATGAAAATGGTTCAGTCCATCAGCATGAGGGCGGAAGCAGTATTCCATCTACCAATTTTCTCAGGACGCCACTTGTTATGCGAGCTTCCAGTAACGGTTCGGATATACCGTCTGCCTTGGGTTGTGAACGTTCTACATCTTCTTTCTCATTTCAGGACTGGTTTAAGGGCAAGCCTAATTTCAATTTTAATTTTTACGAAGATAGCTCTGGTTCCACGGAGGACAACAGGACTTTTTCGGACTCCTTGGCGGCATTACAGCCATCGTTACACAGGTACAGAAGTTTACAATTAGACAACATGTACCTAAATGAATGCCTTAAAAAACGGATTGTGCCTAAAGGACTCCGTTTGTTCAAATACCTTAACAATGTCAAAGTTGGTAGTGACTTTTACAAAGAACTGGTTAGGGCATTCGATAACTGTGGACTTGAAATTCTACAAGCTATTATTAATAAAAATGAAAAAGAAATTGTAAAACTGCATACGGATATAGATGAATACAATCAAGTTGTGGTTAATGATTTACTGTTTAATGTTGAATCTGAAAAGAAAAAGTATTATAATATTAGAACACAGGTTGATAAAAAATGTGAAGAAATTCTTCAAAGAAAATATAAAAAGCTTAGCAGGGACATTAAGGAATACCAGGAGGGGTGCCAGTACCCTGAGCCTCCACCTATACGTTTTGGTAAAAACCGCTATGATTATAATTCCAAAAAATCTTTTGAGTCCATGCCCAGGGGTGAGGAATATGAAGATATAGAAGTTATGGATTTAGGTCCAGAACCACTACCCAGGAGGTCTGAGAGAATACGTAAACAGCGTAATCAACAGGATAATAATCATCATTTTTCCCCGGTACATCAATCATACAGGGGGGGAGGGGGGAACAACAGGAATGTGAACCTGAACAGGAATCAGAACTGGCACAGGGAATGTTAGATACTATGGGAGAAACAGATGGTGATAATTCTTGTGTACATACTACAGCAGGTTATCACATATACAACTACAGTGATCTCCAAGTTACTGTCACGTTTTTCGACTTGTTTACAAAAGGTTTTAAATATGTGCTACAAAGGAATAGCAACATTACTAAGGTTATATTGGACCTTAAAATGTTTATAAGAAAATTAAATTTGGAAAACCTCTTAGGTCCTAACAAACAGACCAATTCTGTTTTTCCTTACAGGTCTAGCACATTCAACCCTCCTTTACACCCCCAATTAAGAAATTTGGAAAATAGAATGGAACAACAAATAAGAAATTATACTAGAAAAAATAGATTTTCTGCCAACCTTACCACAGAAGAAAATAATTTGCTTTTTGAGTTCAGCCATAATTCAAACATCAGAGTTATGGAACCAGATAAGGGGGGGTGGTACTGTCCTTATGGACAAGATTATATATGAGAGCAAAATGTTTGCAGTACTAAATGACTATTCACGATATACTCCTGTTTCCATCAATGAAATACACATTTCATATAAAAAAATAGATCTAGCTATTAAGGATATGTTTGATCAAGGAATCATTGATTACAGTGTATATAGTTAATTAAAAGGAAGAATCCCAGGGTCCCTTGTATATTTGGGGTACCCAAGATTCATAAGGATATTACGGACCCACCCTTAAGGCGTATTGTTGCTGCCCAGGGATCAAAGATAGCACCCCTTTCAAAATTTTTAGATTGGAAGTTTAAAACCTTGTGGCCTAGGGAATCATACTTGCTCAAAGATTCATGGGAATTCTTGAGCAAAATTACATCTGAGTTAGATGTAGCCAATCTACGGTTTCTTACCATTGATGTGATTGATCTTTTTTCCGTTATACCTCATGAAACGGGTTTAATATGGCTTGAAGAAGCATTGAGGGAGTGCCCTAGGGATAGCGAGAATGATATTATTCTCCTTCTAGAATTGGCAGATTTAGTACTACATAATAATTTCATCTATTTTTCAGGTGAATACTATAAACAGGCCTCAGGAGTGGCTATGGGTGCCAATTGTGCACCCACTTATGCTATTATCTTATCAATTTGGGAAAAGAAATTTGTTATGAACAGTGGATATAAGAGTAACTGGATATTTTATTCCAGGTTTTTGGACAACATTTGTATCTTTTGGACGGGTTCTAATGATACAATTGTGGACTTTATGGAATATTTAAATTCCAGTACTGATTTCTTGAATTTCACTTATCAAGTACATTTAGGAACGGTACAATATTTAGATGTGTCCCTTAGTGTCCAGCAAGAAGGTTTCAGATCTAACATCTACAGGAAACCTACGTTTTCCAACAGTTATATCCACTACAATAGTTCACATCCAGGATACCAAAAGAGAGGGATTGTCAAGGGTCAGTTCATCAGGACATCTCGTATGACCTCTGAACATATGGACTATTATTTTGAATGTTCCAGACTTACTGGGATGTTTCAGGAAAGGGGCTACCCTGTGGATTTCATTAATAAAATTTGTTTGGAAGTCCAAGAGGGTAGATATGATAAATATTGACCAGTCTTAGGCATTGGGCAATTATAAACTTGTTGGGTGTCATTTATTGGTGGTTGCTGTCTTTCCCTGCTGATATTTTATTTTATATCCTAAATGTTGGCCTTTATCTAACAATATCAGATATTCCTGAAGTGCCCCATAATAAGTTTTAATATCGACAACTTTATAAACATCCATATCATGTAAATGCATATAACACATTTCCAAATACTGCCTATAGTGTAAAATCACACTTTCATTACCTTTATCTGATGGCTTCACAATCAAATGTTTACTTTGTGCCAGATCTATTAATGCTGTCCATTCACTTTTAGTTAAATTATAACATACCTGAGATTTATACTGACAAAAATCACCATAAATCTGCTCTAATGCAAAGCGAGCCATGGCCATAAAATTTTTAACACTTTCATTACTAAACGATGCTATAAAATCCCTCTTGTAATTAATACTAGATGTATTTAATACACAGTATGCGTTAAAACTCACATCACCTACATTTTCAACAAGACAAGCTATCAGAATTACAAGAAAAATACTCATCATCAGATGAACTCTCATTAAAATCATTCACATTGTGATCAAAGTGACATTTCAGTTGTAACTTACGTGATAATCTGAAAAGTTCTTGTTCAAGAGTATGCCAAGATGGTAAAACAGTGGGGATGAACTTTAAGCCCAAATTCAATACCCCTACCTGTTCATTAGTCAAACAACCAGATAAATTGACAACCCGAGATGGTGTAGGTGCGGCAGCAACATTACTGCCATTTACTACATTTGTAGTTCTGCTTAAATTGTCCTTCACCAGCCGGCAAAGGTGCAGCATATCCTCTTTTCTGACTGAAGTTTCTTTCTTCTTCTCCCTGATGTTAAATAGGAAAGGAAACATGATATTTCCAAATGCTGCTGTTAAAGACTGCAATGCTCCTAGTGGGCATGCTAGAATTATAGTCTCTATACATTTATGGAGAGACGACCAGGTGACGTGCATAAATGTCTTATGACACAATGTAGAAGCAAACTATATCTAATACACTATTCCTTGTCAAATGCACATGGATTTTTATCCATTTCTTAAAGGCAATCAAATAAAGAAATAAATAAGGTGAAAAAACTTTGGGTATGTACTACTTGAGGAAATGCAGACGACACTAGTGAAAATGAAAAAAAGATATATGGGAATTACTACCTACAAATATTTCAGGAGGATTTACAGAGTAGTCTAAACAATGGGACCTCACTCTTCTGCTACAAAGGATACGATGAAAAAATATATATATCATACAGCAATGTGCCAGACTCTACCATTCTTGGGGGGAGTTTATGCATAGTCATCATAACCCCTGTGTTCACCTATAATTATGTAAAATATACTTTCTAGCATTAAATATGTCTTTCAGTAAGATAATTTACTATGGTTCAAACAGTCACAGTAAAGTCCAAGAGACCGCTGTAAAAAGGATCTGGAGGAAGAACAAAATAAGGGATCCTGTTCTAAAACACCTCTCAATATAACATCATAAAGGGCTATCTGGAGTAAATCCTGCCAAGGGAACAGCAAGTTCAAGAGGAAAAACAGATGCAAAGAAAAAAATGTTCACAGCAGGATGTGCTGCAGAACAGATATAGTAAAGGAGATGTTGGTCCCACAGTGTAGATTCAAGCTCTAGCACTTTGAAATGCAGATCAAACAATGGCAGTTATGCCTGTAGGTGGCACAAAGATAAAAATGAAGTTATGTTCTTACCATAATGTTCTATCTGTGTTGTTGATTTTTATTCATTCATTACTGATAGGTGTTGATTCCATCCTCGGAACTGAGTCAGCAGTTATACCAAGCTCGCGCCAGGCAAAAAAACTCTCAAGCTAAGCTTTACCCATAGTGTCCCTCTCAACATTACCTCAGATTGAGTTTGTCCATAAGAAAAAGGAAAGGTAGATAGAAGGTGGAGGCTTTATCTGAGCAACTACCTTATCATAGCCTAGGACCATTTCCGAACCTCCAGGAGTCTTTCGGAGGGGGATGGTGGGTGGGTTGTAATGAAAGAATGAAGATCAACAACACAGATGTAACATTATGGTAAGAACATAACTTCTTTATCTGATGTTGTTAATCTTCATTCATTCCTTACTGATGGGACAGAGACCCTAGCTACTTTGTTTCCTGGGAGGCCCTACGGAAGAATATTCCTGAGTACCACTAAACCAAAGGAGGCTCTCCCCCTGGAGACCACATCCAATTTCTAATGCGTGATGAAGGTATGAGGAGTGTCCCATGTTGCTGCTGCACAAATGTCATCCATGGAAGCCCTTGCATGGGAGGCAACAGACACTGCAATTGATCTTGTGGAATGTGCTTTGACCTTAGATGGTAGAGAAGCCTTGTTCGTTGATAAATAAAACAAATGCAATCTCTCAACCATTTAGATAAAGTAACTTTGGAAACTGATTTTCCCAATTTTGGTCCTGAGAATGATACAAATAATTGGTCAGATTTTCGTAATGATTTAGATCTGTCAAGATACAAATGTAGATGTCTATGCATGTATAGCGAATGTAATGAATATTCTCCTTTGTTAGAAACATTTGGAAAGAAGATGGTAGGTCAATCGTTTGATTAATTGTGAAGTCAGAAATAACCTTGGGTAAACGGCAGGGATTAGTACGAAGTGATACTCTGTCCTTATGGAACACTATGTATGAACATTTTATGCACAAGGCTTGTAATTCAGAAATTTGTTTTGCTGAAGTAATGGCCACCAAGAATAACGTTTTCCAAGATAAGAACTTTAAGTCACAATTAGCCGCAGGTTCAAAGGGAGGGCAAGTCAGGGTTTGTAGAACTAGCATTAAATTCCAGGGCTCAACTGGCTGTTTGAAGGGGGGTCTGATGTGTGTAACTCCCTTCAAAAAGGTTTTACAGAGATGATCCAAAATCAAGGAAGAGTCTTTGAAACCACTGTGGAAGTTGGAGATTGCTGCCAAGTATACTTGAATAGATGAAGCTGCATCTCCTGAATGAAGGAGATTAGATAGGTAATCTAGTACCATGGAAAGCAGTGCCAAAAAGGGGTTTATTCCCTTTTCTCCAAGACCAGATTATGAATCTTTTCCACTTGCTGAGACAGAGTTTCCTGGAGGATGGTTTATGGGAAGCCAGAAGAATGTGATGGACAGGGGAGGATAGACGGGCTTGCCTGGCAATTACTGGAAGTGGAGAAACCAAGCTGTCAGCTTGAGGTTCGATATATTCGGATGTATCAAACCCTGTGGGTGTGACAGCAATTCTGGAGTTGGATCCAGAATCCATGGTTGATGTACTAGATAAGGCCAAAGGAAGGGAAAACAAATTTGCCGTGGCCAATAGGGTGCAATGAGGATTACTCTGCTTTTTAATCAAAGAGCCTTCTTCAAGAATTGTGGGATTAGTGGAAGGAGGGAGTAAGCATAAAGAAGTCCTGTGGGCCAATCGTGTACCAGAGCATCCCTTGGGGACTCCCCCTGCAGTGGAATTAGGGCAAAGTAGCTGCTGCATTTGTGATTTGCGGGAGATGTGAATAGGTCACAGCAAGGCTAGCGACTGAAGATCTTCGCCACTATAACAGGATTGAGGGACCACCCATGAGGCAGGAGAATGCATCTGCTCAACTTGTCTGCAATTACATAAAAAACAATATATTCCTTGCAATTATCCACAGTTTGAAGAAAGACTCCTTGAGTAAAAAGTCAAATGTAAAACACTTTATTAAAACAATAAAAGTGTAAGCGCTTCCTCAGACCATATGAAAGCATTCAATTCAAAACATTTAAATAGTGAATGATTATACCACCAACCTATCACAAAAAGGAAACAATAAAATATCACCAAAGTAATTAAATGAAGCAATAACGCAATGAAACATATTGTCCTTAAAGTCACAACACGTAAAAATTGCATTCAAATGTATGCAAAATCCGCTACTCATAAAATCTAACATCACTAAAAAACATAAGACAAATTCCACTGAACAAATGTATTTATTGAATGACAACATATTCAAGGATGGAATTTGGTTTTATCATCGCTTTGTCGATTTGTTCCTTTTGTGGAAGAGGAATGCAAATTATTTAAATTTATTTGTTGAGTATTTAAATAGTAGGAGTGATTTCTTGCATTTCACAGCTAAACGTTCACAAGATTGCATAGATTGTTTGGATATTTGAATTCTAAGGAATAGAACTGACAACAAAATATATACTAAGTTTACAGAAAAGGGTGCTATCAGAATAGGCATGTGCACCGTACCAGTATGTATCTCTCTCATGTCTTCAAAAATGTAATTAATAATCAAGCTTTAAGGAGTTCAAGATTGCATGCTAGGGATCAAGATTTTTAAGCTACCCTAAGGACAGAGTTTGTAGGTAGAGGATATAAACAAGGGGAGATTGAATAAGCTTGTTTGAGGGCTAAATCAATGAGAATGAGTAAAGGTAGACCTTACTTTTCGACACCTGAGGTTAGAACAATGACAACTGACAAGCTAAAAAAAGATACACATTTGTCATTTTGTATGACACATTCTACGGATAGTAGAGCTATTACGGAAATATGAAACAATTTGCATATTCTAGGCACAGATGACAGGATTATGGAAATTGTTGGGGAAGAGCCAAAGTTTGTCTCTAAAAATAAATCCCTCAAACAAGTTTTATGTTATTCAGACAAACATGTTTGTACTCAGTTGACACAGCATGGAACTACAGCTTCTGATAAATGTGCTTACTGTCATTATTTAGACACTAGTAATGTGTTTGTATATCCCAATACACAGAGAATGCATAGATTTAATGTATCAGTGAGTTGTGAAACTAAAATATTGTGTATTTAGCTCACTGTGTGAGCTGTTCTGCGTTTTATGTTGGAAAAACCAACAGAAGCTTAAAGGAACGTATCAGGGATCACTACTTGTTTGTCTTTTCGGCTTTTCCTGGTTAGGGGTCACCACAGCAGAACTCTGGTCCACTAATGATTGGCAGTCAATTTTTTTTTATGGTGCTGAGTTGCCAGCTCGACGCCCAACCTTCAGCGAAGGCACGCCCATTCACGCATGTCTTTCGAAGGCCACTCGACCGCGAGGAGGACATGCAGACTCCACAGAGAAGGCACTCCAGCCGAGAATCGAACAGGAGAACCTCTTGCTGTGAGGCAACAATGCTACCGCTGTACCACCGCGGATTCATCAGGGATCACTACTACTGCTTTAAAAAGAAGTTTGAGTACAGTGCTGTAGCTAAGCACATGTTACAATTTCACTTTTTACGTTATAGGCATTTTAGATGAAGGGATTAAGATGGGTGATATAGTCAATAAAACTGAGTGAAAAGAACTTAGATGGATAATGTTACTTGCAGCGCTTAAGGCACCTGGGTTGAATGATCATATTCCTCACAAACCTACCTTAAAGAAAGGAAACTTAAACATATTTAATAATTGTAAGATTTTATATATATTTTCATTGGGATGCATTTTCACTGGAATTTGTCATGTTTTTTAGTGATATGTTAGATTTTTATAACTTGAATAGCAGATTTTTCATAGATTTAAATGCAAGTTTTAAGTGTTGTCACTTTAAAGACAATATGTTTAATTGCTTTGTAGGTTCATTTAATTACTATGGTGATATTTTATTGTTTACTTTTTGTAATAGGTTGGTGGTATAACCGTTCAGTATTTAAATGCTTTGAATTGAATGCTTTCATATGGTCTGAGGAAGCGATCTGGAGGGATTGCGAAAGCGTTTACCACTTTTATTGTTTTAATAAAGTGTTTTACATTTGACTTTTCTCTCAAGGAGTCTTTCTTCGAACTATGGCCTAGTGCAAGGAATATATTGCTTTTTATGTTTTATTGTGTTTCCTATGCACTTGTTGTCGACTGGGCTTAAAGTTGTCTGCAATTACTTTGGAATCCCCAGGAATGTGCATTGCTATCGGAAAGTGGTTGGAAGCTAGCACCCACTGCCAAATTCTCATGTCCTCTAAACACAATGGGTAGGACTTGGTTCCCCCTTGTTTGTTGATGTACCAGACTACTGACATGTTGTTGGAATGGATGGCAATTGTTCCTGAAGGGCGAACAGGCTGAAATGCTTGCAACAGTAGAAGCACTGTCCTCCGTTCTAGATCACTGATATGCAGATTGGCCTCCACTGGTGACTGTCTTTCCCTTGAAACCCCCCCTCCCCACCCGATCAGAGAGGCGTCCATGGTCACTATGGCTCTGGGCTGAGGGGGAAGAAAGGGTGACTCCATAGGTGCTCTTCTGGCTTCATCCACCAAGTCAAATCTTGTTTGCACCGATTTGTTATGCTGATTTGAAAGGACACTGGAAGAATCAAAGGGGACCATTGGTTAACGAGAGGCAAATTCAAACCAAGAAAGGTTAATACTGGCAGTCCAAGATAGTGGGCTATGTACACGCTGGTTTACAAAGTCCATTGAACGTGGGAGAAACAGACTTATGTAGGTTTTGTAAAACAGAATTGGAAACAGTCACACACATTGTTGCTGGGTGCGATGCACTAATGGCAGAGGGACTGTACACTGAAAGCCATAATAATGTGGCGAGACTGTTGCAGTGGGGATTGTGCAAAGTTTATGGTTTTGGAGTGGTTGAAAAACACTGGAAACATGAGCCACAAAGCATCCTAGAAAATCATGAAGTCTACATCACATGGGATCATACATGTCCAACAACTCAAAAGATAGATACTAGAAAACCAGATATAGTTGTCCAGGAAAAGAAGACAAGAGTAGCATTGATCATTGAAATCACCACACCCAGTGACTACAGTGTCCTGCGTAGAGAGAGACACAAAGTCATAAAATATCAGGATCTGCAAGCAGAAATGAGAGTAATGTGGAAGAAGGATACCCAGACAGTTCTGACAGTAGTAGGAGCAACGGGTCTTATTAAAAAAAAAAAAAAAAAGTCTACAATCATATTCAGATACGCTACCAATACATGTAACTCCGTATGAACTGCAGAAGGAGTCATTACTGGGCACATTGCAGGTGCTGCGAAGAGCACTTTTGGCTGACATCAAAGAGTGGAATAATAATAATTTCATGAACTTTAATTGTACTTTGACTTAGGAATGGGGTCCATTCCCATCATGGTATTAGAAACCCAAAAGATTTAGAGAAATTAAAAAAGGGGGAGATTATTGTGTTAGCAAAAGCCACTGTAGAAGTCTCATGAGTAGTCTTGCTACAGGAACCATTGTTATTGATGCTGCCATTGACCCTAGTAGCTGGAGGACTGCTCGTGCTGAAGCTTTGTCTTGAAACAGTATCATCCGGAGTTGAGACCGGAGTCTCTGTAGCCTTTGTAATGGGAGGGAGACTAGGCAAGACTGAGCACTGAAATTTGCCACTATGAACGCCAGCCTTTGAGAAGGAATTAAGTTGCATTTCTTATAGGTTCATAGGTCGGTAAGAGGCTATCGGCCCTAGGGCCTATACAACCCTAGCCAAACAATTCCCCGGATATTTCTTACCACAGTATTTACTTCCCTGGACCCCTGTCTAGCAGGACGATTGACGTGATCCCCAGGGTGAATTTCCTATCTCTCACCACTCGTCAAGTTTCCTTTTGAAGAGGGCCAAGGAGGCACTCTGCTTGACATGCACGGGCAGTCTATTCCAGAGTATGGGGAGTCTCTCGGTCAGGAACCTATCCCTCCAACATGTTTTGTTCACTGTGATGACAAGGTTTTGATCCCTGGAATGTGTGGCTCTGAGGGATTGGGATTTCTTTAAGTGGAGCATGTCCAACAGCTCAGGGTTTGACATGGTCTTGTCTGTTAAGCAGAGACAGTCTCTGAGTAGACGATATGCCACAGAGTATAGCTGGAGTTTTTTTAGATGGTCAGCATAGAGCATCTGCTTTAGGCCTGTGATTCTTTTAGTGAGGTATTTCTGCGGCCTTTACAGCTGTTGCAGATGTCTTGTGAGGTACATACCAAATGGGGCATTGTCCTCTATAATGGGTCTAATGAGGGATGAGTACAGTGGGACAATGACCTCCTTTTTTCTGGATAAAAAGCCCTTACTGATGAGGTGTGCCACATAGAAAGATTTCCTGACTGTTGTGGTGATGTGGTTATCGAAGGGGAGACCACTGTCCACCTGTGTCCCTAAGCCTCTCATTACACTTTTGGTGTTTAGTGTGCTGCCACCTATGTGGTAATTCATGGGTACATGTTTTTTCCCAAAGGAGATCACTATACATTTCTTGGCATTAAGCTTGAGCCCATGGCTCTGGCACCAAGCATCTGTTTCTGTAAGGCCCTTTTGTAGAATATCCACATCGTTTAGGAATTCAATAATGGCTCCCAGTTTGCAGTCATCTGCGAACTTTGCTAGCCAGAGTACCTTAGTGTTGGCCTCTACTTCAGAGAAGTAGATGCCAAAGAAGAACGGTCCCAGGACTGAACCCTGAGGTACTCCACTTGTCTGGAGCTGGATTTGCAGTCGGCCACTTTTACACTCTGGGTTCTGTCAGTAAGCCAGTTGGCAACCCATCGAGTGATGTAGGGATTTATGCCCAGCTTAGTAAGTTTATCTAGGATTCCAGAGTGGGGGATGGTGTTGATTGCCTTGGTGAGGTCCAGACAGGCTGTGTGGACCGCCTTACCCTCATCCACAGCTCTGGAGACTGATTCGAAGAAGTCAATCAGATTCAGGAGACAATATCAGCCTTTCACAAACCCAAACTGGGTGGGGTCCAGTGTTTGAAGGTTGCCAATGTCTTTGTTTATAAGTTCCATGATAACATGTTCCATGCTCTTGCAGATCAGGCTCGTCAGACTGATGGGATGGTAATTCCTGGGATCCAAGGTGGATCCCCCCTTGTGGAGTGGGATAACTGTAGCTGTGCGCCACTCAGTCGGCATGAAGCCTGAGGTGAGGCTATGATTAAACATGACACTTAGGTGAGGTGCCAGTTCATTTTGTAGTTCATGTAGTACACAGCCCGGGATGTCATCTGGTCCCATGGATGCTATATTCTTAGCTTTGGAGAGTGTGGTTTCTACCTGTGTGGCCATAATTACTAAAATTTGGCAATCTTTTGGTATTGAGATGGGCCCTTTAGGGGATGAGAGGGGGGTGAAGTTGGCACTAAATCGATCTGCCAGGATATTGGCAATATCCTTGGGATCATTATACTTAATGCCATTCTGTTGTGGCTCAGAGCAGATCTGAGCAATTTTTTTTCTCAAATAACTTTTTATTGATTTTGATATAATAAAAAACAGTACAAAGTGTGTATACAACAGAAATTATAAATGACAGAAAACTAACACAAAGCACAAAAATAGGGTTTCCGTGTATACCACACCATAAACAGATTTGTATACATTGAAGTGTAAGAACAAATAAAGACTATATACAATATATACATACTTGCTATCAAACATGAGACAAAAAGTACAGTTTTGTACCTACCATAAATGTAGATGTCCGATAGGTATGCAACTGCAGTCCTGACATATGGGTTGTCCTGCCTCAGGCAGCCCTTCGGTTGGCCAGATTCCAAAGTCTGGGTCTGGCGTCGGCTGATGTCGCCCTTTCCCCGACATCAGAGCACCTGGGGTATAAAAACGTCAGTCAACGCCATCTTCTTCAGTGTTTCTTGCCCCAGATGCCAGGTGCCCTCTAAGGAAGGCTACATTTTGAAAAATAGAGAAAAATTCCAGACACGTACAACAGCATAAAAACAAATACACCATAAAAGATTACCCCAGGTAGCTAAAATGAGGGGTAGAAACCCAAAAGTATACCACAGAGGGGTAGGTGGGAGGGGAAACCTGACTGCAGTTGCATACCTATCGGACATCTACATTTATGGTAGGTACAAAACTGTACTATGTCCTTCAAGGATGCAACTGCAGTCCTGACATATGGGTTGAATACCATAGCCAACCTGGGGGTGGTAGGCACTAAGACAAAGATGGTGTAGCTAAAATGCCCTGCAGGACTGCAGAGGCAAACCTTGCTCTGGACCTGGAGTATAAAGGCAGGTTGTAATGTTTGGAAAATGTATGCACGGAGCTCCATGTAGCAGCTTCTAAAATGTCCTTTGTTGCCACTCCTCTTAAAAAGGCTGTGAAGGTGGCTGTAGCTCTGGTGGAATTTGGCCTGATGTCAGCTGGCATAGATTTTCCATGAAAAGAATAGCAGAATCGAATGCAATTTCCAATCCATTTAGAAATTGTCTGTTTGGAAATTGCTTTTACCTGCAATCCAGCAGCGAAAGCTACAAAAAGCTGGTCAGATTTTCTGAAAGACTTTGTTCTGTCCAAGTAGTAGTGCAACTGTCTGTGTATGTCCAAAGTGTGCAGAAGTCTCTCTCCTTTATTTTGAGGATTGGGAAAGAAGGTAGGTAGGTGAATAGCTTGATTCAGGGACACTCTGGATACCACCTTTAGCATGAATGACGGATTGGTTCTCAAAGAAACTCTGTCCTGGTGAAAAATGAGAAATGGTTGTATTGCCATAAGGGCCTGTAGCTCAGAGACTCTTCTTGCTGAGGTTACTGCCAGAAGGAAGGCTGTCTTCCAAGACAGAAATTGCAACTCTGAAGATGCTGCTGGTTCAAAGGGAGGAAGAGTTAATTTTTCAAGCATGAAGTTGAGGTTCCATGCAGGCACTGGTGGTTTCCTTGGAGGGTTGATGTTCTTTATACCTCTTAGAAACTGTCTTAGCAATGGGTGAGAAAATACAGGCGGATCAGTGTTATATTTGGCAGATATTGCTGAAGCATGTATTTTTATCGAAGAATACGAAAGGCCATTGTGGAGGATTTCAGCCAAGTATTCCAGGATCTGTGGAATGCTAATCACTGATGGGTCTTGACCCTTTTTGCTGTTCCAGATAAGAAATCTCTTCCATTTTGCTGAGTATGTTTTTCTAGTGGAAGGTCTAGGTGCCTCCAGGATGATATCTTTTACCCTTTTGGAAAGTGTATCCTGAGTAATAGTCATGGAATCTTCCAAGCTGTCAGCTTCAATGTTTCAAGCTGGGGTGTAGTGTCCTGTAATTGTGCTGTGTCAGAAGAAGTGGCCATTGAGGAAGGAGCCATGGATTGGTGTGAGTCAAGCTCCGTAGCAGTGGGTACCAGTGTTGTCTTGGCCAGTCTGGAGCTATCAGTATGACTTTCGGTTGCTCTGTCTTGATCTTTAGTAACACCTTGGTCATCAAAGGAAGAGGTGGGAAGGCATATAGTGTTAGAGAGTTCCAACTGAAGGAGAGAGCGTCCACCTTCCATGCTTGAGGATGGTATGTCCTTGTGCAAAACTTTTTCAGATGGTGATTGAAGTGGGAGGCAAAAAGATCTATATCCGGCCTTCCCCATGCTTGAGCTATTTGTAAGAAAATGTCTGGATGCAACATCCATTCGTGTGGATCCATGATGTTTCTGCTTAGGCTGTCCGCCAGAAAATTGTCCTTCCCTGGTACAAACTGGGATTGTAGATCTATTTTCAATTGTAGGGAAATATCCCAGAGATTCATTGCCAGACTGCAAAGAGGGTAGGAATGGGTACCTCCTTGCTTGTTTATGTACCACATAACTGTGATATTGTCTGTCTATTAGTAGATGGCCCTGATGCATGAACTTTTCGAAGGCCTTGATTGCATGTATCACTGCCAGCATTTCTTTTTGGTTGATATGCAGGTGCTTTTCTTTTTGTGTCCATTGTCCTTGAATGCATCTGCCCTCCATGTGCGCCCCCCATCCATGGTCTGAGGCGTCTGTTGTTATGGTTTGACTTGTATGAGGCTTGCTGAAAGGCAGACCTTTGTTTTTCTGGCTTGCTTGAGCCCACCACAGAAATTCCTTTTGAAGGCATGGAATGGAGTGGGATCAATGTTTCCAGGCTGTGGCTGTGCTGAGACCATAGACTTTTTAGGTACCATTGTAGTTTCCTCATATGCAGCCTTGCATGTGGAATCAGAAGAATGCAAGATACCATGAAACCCAGGGCCTGCAGGATTTTCCTTGCAGTCATCTGGGTGTGTGTTGCCAATCTTCTGAAGTATTCTGGTAATTGTTTTTGTTTTTCTTTTGTCAGAAACGCCATCTGAGTGTTTGTGTCCAGTGTGGCACCCAGGAAAGGTATTTGTTGGGATGGTACGAGACTTGATTTCTGAATATTCACTGTGTATCCCAAGGCCTGCAGTAGGTGAATGACATAGTCCAAGTTTTTTAACAAGGCTTGTTGGCTGTCCGCTTGTATAAGGCAGTCGTCCAGATAAGGGTATATTTGTATCCCCTGAAGTCTGCAATGTGCAATTACTGATGCCAGGCATTTCGTGAACACTCTGGGCGCAGTAGATAAGCCAAAGGGCAATGCTGAGAATTGATAATGCTCTGAGCCTGCAAGAAATCTGAGGTATCTTCTGCAACTTTGTCTGATTGGGACATGCAGGTATGTCTCCTTGAGGTCCAGAGTTACCAGCCAAGACCCCTTGCCCAGCATGGGAAGGAGTTGCTGTAAAGACAGCATTTTGAATTTTGGCACAATAAGGTAAGTATTCAGTGCGGACAAGTCCAGAATGGGTCTCCATTGGTTTTCTTTTCTTGGAACAAGGAACAGTCTTGAATAAAATCCTTGTCCTTGTTCTGCAGAAGGAACCTTTTCTATTGCTATTATTTGAAGTAGATTTGTTATTTGTTTGAGTGCCTCTGCCCTTTGATTTGGTGGCAGGTTTGGCCTGCCATGACTTGTTGGCAGTGTATGAAAATGGAATCTGTATCCTTTGTCTATTATCTCCAGTATCCATTTGTCCTTTGTAATATTGTGCCAATTTTTTGAGAATAAAGATAACTTTCCGCCCAAAGGTGCTTCTAATTAAGCCCTGGATGGTGGAGTCAAAGTCAAGTCATTGAGATTGTCCTGGCGGAGCAGTGGAAGGTCCTGCCCCACCTCTCTGGTTCGGAGGCTGCCATTGACGTCCTCTGTAGGAGCCTCGAGTTTGCCCTCTACCTCTGCCACGTCTGTTTTTGCCTCTTTGAAATTTGTCTGTGTCAGGAAAGGACCAATGTTTAGAAGGCCAATTCCTGCTGAATCTTGGAGGCTGTACCTGGAGGAAATCTTTGACTGTTTGCACTGATTTTGCCTTTTCCTCTATTTTCATTAAAACCTCTTGTGCAGTAGCACCAAATAGCTTATGTTTCTCTAGTGGTGTGTCCAAAAGCTTAATTTTCACATGGTCTGGCAATGTTTGTTCCTTTAACCAAGCATGTCTATGACCGCACCTGTCATTGCTGCTCTACATGAAGCTTCCAATGCATCATATCCACACTGAAGGAAATGGCTGCTAACCTGCTTAGTATTATGAACCAATTCCTGTAACCCCTTTCTATCTAATGGTTCAGGGGAAGCCAGTTTCTTTTGCAAGTCATCCAACATGTATTCCTGATACTGAATCATATGAAATTGACAATTTAATGCTCGCATAGAAAGGGTGGAAGATGTATATACTTTATTGTCCCACCTTTCTAAAGCCCTAGAATCTCTTTCCGAAGGGAGTGGGTTCTTAGCAGTAGTGGAGGAAACCCCTTTAGGCCCCTGAGAAATAGTTTCAGGGTCAGCAGTATGGCCCTTGTACAGAAATTGATGTGTGTCTGGTACCCTGTAGTATCTGTCTGGCTTGACAGGAGCAGGGGGGAGGGAGTCAGGGGAAACACTAGATTCTAAGTACACATCATCTAAAACATTTAAAACTGGAGGAATAGCTAAGGGTCTATGCTCAGGTAGCTTTAAAAATTCCCTTAACCTTTTCCTAGAATCTGAGTATTCTTGGCCTTGCCATTTGAAGTGTTCCCTCATGGAATGAAGTGTTTCCCCAAAGGAAAACTCCTCAGGAGGAGAAGCAGAGGGAATAGATTCCTCCGCATCAGAATCCTCGTAAGCCGGGAAGGCCTCCTCCTGGTAGTCTGAATGTGCAGAATCACCTGAGGCCTCATCGGAGGACTGGGAGTCTACCTGCTCAACCCTAGGCCTCTTGTCAGAAGGCGGCTGAGAGCCTCTATCTGGATGAGGCTGTGAACCCCTAATCAAAGAAATAAGGTCCTCAGCTAAACTTAAAATTTGAGAACCAGAAGTGGATCCCAGAGAAACAGATCTTGGAGGGAGAGACTTAGCCTGTTTGGCAGCCTTAGCACGTGTGTAGGCCTTAATGGACATAGACACTGGAGGCCTGGCAGCCCCACGTGCTGGAGTAGTCTTATCCAATGAAATGGTGTCAGAAAAATCCTGGGCTACGGTCTCAGAGGGGAGCACAGAAACCGGCACCGAGCTGGCCTCCGGTACCGAAGTAACCGGTGGAGTGGTGTCGTCTGTCTGTAGTGGTTGCGAAACCAGCTCAGAAGAGACCGAGACACTCGCGGTAGGCCTAAGCGTGGTGTCGGCCGAGACCACGGACCGCGGGTGTCGGTCCTTATCCTTCCGTTTTTTAGGTAAATGTGCTGTCGGAAGCTCCGATGGCATGATATAACAGAAATCTTCCCCAAAATAATTCTGTGCAAACTCAGACCGACGCCTAAGAGTGTGTTTATTGAAAGAGGCACAAACTGCACAGGCCGAGACGTTGTGTTCTGGGCCTAGGCAAGGTAAGCAGTAAGAGTGGAAATCCTTATGAGGTATTTGTTTCCCACAATTTAAACAATTATTAACTTTTTCACTTTTATCTGACATCGGCTGAGGCAAGAAAAGGTCCACAACGGGGTACTTAGCTTTTCTGAAGACTTCAGTAGCTGAAAACACAGGAGCTGGTCGACCGGCACTTGCGAACTGCTTCTGCTTCGGGCGCCACGTGGCAAGAAAGACTGAAGAAGATAGCGTCGGCTGACGTTTTTATACCCCAGGCGCTCTGACGTCAGGGAAAGGGCGACATCAGCCAACGCCGGACCCAGACTTTGGAATCCGGCCGACCGAAGGGCTGCCTGAGGCAGGACAACCCATATGTCAGGACTGCAGTTGCATCCTTGAAGGACATCTACACATTGTTCAAAGGTAAGCAATCAGGTAGTTGAGTAGTTTATACATCAGGCCTAAAATCTTGTGTGTGTTAAGGGCAGCCTTTGAAATAGGTTTTCTATAAATAAGAAAGCAATTAACTAACCTGTTATGGGTAGCATATCAAAACTGGTTATCTTTACTCACTTAGCAGGTGATCGAAAAGGAGTTTCCAAAACTTTTGGTAATATGCTCTTTTATTAGAGCTTCTTAGGATTAGTTTTTGTGCTGAAAAAAGTCACTTGCCATATTTCTGAATCCATTCCAACTAATCTTGGTGCGATCAAGCCAGTTTTTAGTTATATATAACTTGATTAGTGAGCAAATTGCAATTAATACATGTAGTTTTAGCTTGAGTAATTTATCTGAATTGTAAAGCAGAGCTGTTTGCCATGATAAAGTTGATTTCTGGTAACCCATTTTTTGGAGTCGTATTTTAAGTGAGTCCCATAGTTTGTTGGTATATTTACAGTACCATAAAATATGCATGAGATCTGCTTGCTGATATAAACAACATAGACAAGATGGAGAGATTTTTGGATCAAATTTATTTGAGGAGTATAATATGAATTATTGTTGATCTTTAATTCCGTATAGATGAGTTTTTTGAAGGGAGAGAATTGAATAGTATTTTTGAAGGCCTTGAGTTTTTGTTCTTCTGTGACTGTTATCCTGTTTGTCCCAGTAGTTGGAGAGCAAATAGACTGAATCCAATTTAAGGGTGTTAATTTACGGGAGATGGAAAGCATCTTACTTTTTGGTAGATAAGCTTGGCACAATTACAAGCAAATTATCAAAATCTTGTACCTTCATAGGAGTGGCTTTGGTTAGGAATGATATGATTTCTCTCAATTGTCGCAATATAGTGGTATATTTGTTGTTTGCTTTTAGAGCCAATCATAAGTCTTTTAGATTTTTGTCTTTATGTTTAAATATATCCCAAACTGTTAGATCTTTTATAGCGGGGTACTCTACTAGATTAATTGGTTTATTATTAATCTGAATATTAGGATTCATATGAATTGGTTGTAGATATGGGAGTATTTTATCCAGTTTTGGTTGATCTGATCAGTTCCTGAAAGATTTTGATCTTATGTTTTATGAAATTGCTTAGTTTTAAGTTTACAAGGTTAAGGTGGTTTAGGAAAGGAAGGGCTTTTAGGTTAATATTCAGTCTAAGTGTATGATTGTGCCAAATTTTTACCCATGTAGGTGAATGACTATCTTTAGAAGAACAGTGATTTGCGATTAAAATTAATCTATTAGCACAAATAATCTTATAGTACAGGTGGATATCAGGAAGATTTAACCCTCCCTTTTCTTTAGGATATATCAGTTTTAGGTAGTTTATCCTTACCACTTTGGGAAACCAAATACATTTGGCGAGTATCTTGTTTATTTTTATAAAGAATTTGTTAGGAATCATAAGATTTGAAGCATGGAAATAATACAATATCTTTGGTAGTACATTCATTTTAATTATGGCTGCTTTGGATAACACATTAAGTTTCAACTGCTGCCATCTTTCAAGATCTTGCATAATTGATGACCATGTCTTATGTAGATTGTTCTGAAACATGGAGGCCTGATTATGTTCAAAACATAACCCTAGGTATTTAATAGAGTAGGATGTTTGAAACGGAGAGTTAGGAAAAAAATGTATGTTTTGTTGGGAAGGATTGATTGGAAAGATATGAGACTTATTTTGGTTAATTATGTAGTTGGATACTTTCGATAAAATATTGACAGCCTCAACTAATTTCTGTAGATCAGTGATGGGGTGTTCAAAATATATATTAACATCATCAGCAAAGGCTGACAATGTTACTTTTCTGCTGAAAATTTTTGGAATAGAATGATAAGTTTTCTGATAAATATAGAGAAAAAGTGGTTCTATGAATAAGTTAAAAAGTGGCGATAAAGGGCATCCTTGCCTAGTACCATTAGAAATTATGATGGGTTTAGATGTCTTTTTGTTGCTGTATAACCATGTCTGAGTGTTATTATATAATGTTTTTATCTTGTCGGAAAAAGCTTTTGGGATGTTAAAATGGGATAGGGAAGCAAAGAGAAATTTCCAGTCAACCCTGTCGAAAGCTTTGCTAGCATCTAAAGTTAGTGCATATATCGGATTTCTATAATTTTTAGTGATTTGGATCATGGAGTCTAGTGTTAAGGTATTATCCCATACGTGCCTGTTAGACATAAAACCTGCTTGCTCAGGAGAAATTATGTAGGGCATTATTCTTTTAAGTCCTGCAGCAAGGAGTGAGGCGTAAATTTTAATATCAACACTGATTAGCGATATGGGTCTATAATTACTTGGATCTAATTTGTCCAGATTGTTTTTCGGAATTAGAATTGTTTTGGAGGAATTCCAGTGAAGATCAGTTATGCCATTTAGACTGATATAATTGAAAACTTTGAGGAGGATAAACAACAATTTGATACTAAATGATTTATAAAAGTCTGTGTAGCCATCATGGCCCGGGGCTTTACCTATTTTGAGCTTTCATATTACTTCAATTATTTCTTGTTGGTTAACTGGGACAGTAAGGGAGTTTATTTGTTCTTCATTTAGTTTTGGGAAGTTAATAGATTTAAGGAAGCTCTCAACTTCTAGGAGTGAGATTTGGTCATTATCTGAGCTATATAAATTGGTGTATAGATTATGGAAAAGATCAATAATCACAGTGTCTGGTTTACAAAATTTATTTTGATGTCGCAAAAGTGTAATTCTGGATAAGCTCTGCTTATTATCTATAATTCTTGTTAAAACTCTAGATGGGACTTGTCTATGGAATCTTTGGCAATTTTATTTTCGTAACTAGCTTTGGAGGATTTTATGAGGGATCTCACTGAGGCTGGTAAGGGAGTTTTTTGCATCAGTTTCTTCCTTCTGTTATATAATTTGTTTATGGCAGGGGACCACCAGATTGGCTTCCTTTTTTTTTGGAGGAGAACATCTGTTCTATTTGGGATGGCACAATTCACACACGAATGGATGTGCTCGTACAGTGCCTTAGTGTAGGATTCAGCAGTCGAACTTTCAGATCCAGTCTGCCATGAAGTTCGTCACTTCTGACTTAAGTAGCATGAAGTTGGCTTTGGAGAATTTTTTTACAGAGGTTTCCTTACTTTGGGGGGGGGGGGGTGTGGATGTCAAGGGTGATTTGCTTATGGTCAGACCTGATCAATGAGGGGGTGACCACTGGTGTGGAGCATCTGTCTCCCATGTTGGTAATGACCTGGTCTAGAATATTGGAGCCCCCTGGTGGGACAATGGATTAGTTGATCCAGGGCATTGGAATTTATGAATTCCAAGAACCGTTGGGAAAAGGTGTTGGAACCAGAGTAGTTTTCCCAGTTAATGGCAAAGTAGTTGAAATCGCCCAGTATTAGTGTGTTTGGTTGTACTCTTATTATTTTCCAGCATGTTTAAAAACATGTAGTGAGAATCTTGGGGCATGGTGGGGGATCTGTAGCTAGTTACAATTTGATTGCAGTCTTACCTAGTGTTAGTTGCACCTGGAGAATTTCAGATGCATTGTGTTGGACAACTAGCCTGGAGGTGTGAATATCCTTGGTGAATATGGACACTCCCTTTGTTTACTGTTATTCCTAAGTGTTTCATAAGTTGTAGGGTGCAACGTATAGCTGAGACCAGTAGATGCTTGTTTGGGGTGGTAAGGAGCCAATCGTGTAAATATGGAAACACCCAAAATCCTTGCAGTCTCAAGTGAGCTGTTACCACTGCCATGCATTTGGTGAACACACTGGGGGCCATAGAAAGACCAAAGTCAGTGCTCGGAACTGGTAGTGATTGGCTCCCAGCCAGAAGTGGAGGAATCTTCTGTGGCGCTTGCCCATTTTTATGTGGTAATACACATCCTGAACATCTACTGAGCACATCCAATCATCTTTCCCCAGAAATGGGAGTACAGACTGAACCGTGACCATCCAGAATTTTGTTTGCTTGACAAAGATGTTTAGGATGCTGAGGTCCAAAATTGGCCTCCAGTCCCCTGTCTTCATTGGCACTAAAAAGAACCTGGAGTAAAATCCGGATTCTATCTGGTCTGGTGGGACTGTTTGGATGACTCTCTTTACAAGCAGCTTTTGTATTTCCTGAGCTGATGATTCCCTTTGACTGGGTGGAACGTCAGGAATATGCCTTAGTGGCCTTGGGTAAAGACTAAAAGGGATGTGATAACCTCTGGTAATAATTGTCTGCACCCAAAAATCTGTGGTTATCATTTGCCAGGCAAGGTGCTGCAGAGAAAATCATCCCCAGACTGCTTCCAGAGGTAAGCAATCGGGCCTCTCTTCAGGAGCGCTGATAGGGCTGTCCAGAGAAGGAATCTTTGGACCTCTGATTGCGTAGACCCCCTCTGCCTCTGAAGAGGTGTCTTCCAGTTGAGTTCCCTCCTCTACCCCAGGGGGAAAACTTGCCACGTGTGTCACGGAATGGACCTTGGGATTTCCTGAACCACATCTTTCCACTCCTCTGATTCCTAGAGTAAAGTCACTGGGGGATGGAAAAACATATGCCCATGGCAGACAAGGTCTTAGCATCCTTTTCACACCTGACTAAAGTGTCTGTCAACTTTGGGCCAAAGACAGAGGAGGCCTCTATGTGGATATTGAGGAAGGAAGACTTAAAATGATCCGCAAAATCACAGAGGTGCATCCAGGCATGACGTCTCATGACAACGCCTGCACCCGCTTGTCTAGCCACCCCTTCAGTATAGTGAGAAATCAACCGCATGGACGAGTTAGTGATAGATTCCAGGGGGTGGCAATCTGTGAGGCAACTTTGTCACGTACCTCATCAGAAACTGCTCTTGCCAGGGTTTCCGAGTTCCGAAATTAGTTCTCTCTGAAGCTGGGTGAAGTGTGCCAGATAGTTCAAGGACCAAATGGCAAAGGTCACTGAAGAATACACCCGCTTCCCTAGTCTATTGCCCAAGACTCCCTGGACAGATGGACAGTAGTGGTCTCCTCGGTGAGCTCTTTTTTACTGGCCGCTGCCACAACCATAGCATCTACTGGTAGGCCCTTAGACCAGTGTGGATTGCCTTCTGGGGGGGGGGGTTGTCTGGTCTCCGGGGGATAGGCTCAATGGTATCAGGACTCTTCCAGGCATGCTGCACGATAAGCTGAACCCGGTCAGCTGTAGGCAGGGTCACATAGAAAGTAGAGGGCCAAGCACGGAAAGCCTGCAATAATACAGACTCCTCAGAGGAATGGGTGGTGGACTTCCAGTCTCCCTGTTGCTTCAGGATTTCTAAAATAGCTGCAAAGGAGACATCCTCAGGGGGCAACCGTAGGGACCCTTCCCCTTCATCGTAGTCTATATCTTTGGTGAGGGATTCCTCAGAGGAATCCATGTGCTTTCTTTTGCACAATCTCTTGCAAGGTACCTCCTCAACGGGGGCATCTGAGGAGGCCTCTGCAGAGTGGGAGCCTTGTGGAAGGATGTCTTGAGGTTCCCGTGCCTGGTGTCCGTGAGTAGTGGGCTGTGTCAGCTGCAACTCAGAAGAAAGAAATATATGGGTATCCAGTGCCAAAGAGTCCAGCTGGGAGCCTGCGGAGGCAATTGCCCTCTTAATCATCTGAAAGCAGGTGCACCCGAAGAGAGATGGGAGCCCGGAACCGAGAAAGACAACCTCGGAAAAGGGGTCACACCCCACTCAAATGAATCCACTGCCAGGGAAGGAGCCACAGAAGGAGTTGGTTCAGTTAGAGCAACCGGAACTATAGTAGTCGGTGCCATGGAAAAAAGGGGCGCCATACTAGGGAACACGATGCTGACAGACCAGTCTTGATCCCGAGGATGGCTCGGCTCCGACTGAGTCAATAGCCAAAGTGTAGACTCCAGCACCATGGTAAGATCTACTACTGGAACCGAAGAAGCTGGAACCAGTGTTGGCGTTGATGTCGAAGGCTCCGATACCACCATGGAGATCAAAGGAGGAAAATATTGTGGAGTCTTTGGAGAAAAATCTTCGGCTCCAGGTGGGAGGGAGGATTAGGAAGGGGTTGTAATTCCTCTAACCGTCAGGAGCTGATCCAATAGCCTCACTACGTCCAGTTCTGAAAGGCTCTTGGAGGAGCGGGTGAACATCCCCGAGGTGAGACAGGAAGCTCTAGAAAGGGGCTATATTGCAGACCAGAAAACGGATCCACTGAAGGGGAATATTGGGTCCGAGGGGGTATGTCTCCTTTTGGCAATGAGGTGGAAGGACCAGTATGATGTATAGGTAGGGGGGGAAGTGACTGGAATTGGAATGACTATTTTTGGTATTGAAAGGAAGGTCGGTACTAAGGTCGCAATCAGTGCTGTAGTCACAATTGTAGTCATAGTCTTTGCTTGGGGCATGCTTGCCGAGGACGGCACCACAGCCGGCTGTTGTCCTGGAACCAAAATCGGCACTGTGGAAGATATTTGAGGCCCCAGTGCAGAGGTTACTGGTGACAATTTAGGAGTCTTAGTTTTCAGTTCCGTCGATTTGGATTGACTAATGTGAGGAGAGGAGGGTAAGGATTTACTCTTCTTCTTGTGTTCTCTCTTTGGAGGGGTTGAGCCCTCCGACTCAGAAATAGCCTCCGCGAAGGGAAATTTCAAGAGACCTTTGAGCATAAGTTTGTTCTTCAATTCCATCAAAGTGTGGACGCTAAAACCTTTACAAATCTCACAAGGAGGTTTCACAGTAAGATTTGGCACCCCCAGACAATATACACAAGGCACATGCTTGTCTACATTAGGCATTTTTCTATCACACTGGTCACAACGCTTGAAACCAGTTGTTCCCTTTTTTCAGACACAATCATAAAATGCAATTTTAACTAAGGCAATCAAATCACAGTCAACAAGAAAGAAGGAGGGGAAAAGTTGTTTTTTTTGTTTGGAGGGAAGAAAGAGGGGAATACCAACAATGGTATTGGGAATTACCACAGAGGTAAGGAAAGGCCTGTACCAGCAATGGTACAAATAGTACCAAACTTGGTAAAAATGTGCAATAAATTAGGATTAATCAAATATAAAGAAAAAGAAACCAACAAAGTTACAAGTATTCAATAAATTTGTTGACTTAGTAGAGAGCTGGCCTGACACGTCTTGATCCAATACGCGGCAAACGAGATCTGAGGTAATGTTGAGAGGGGGCACTATGGGTAAAGCTTAGCTCTGTTAGAGTGTGCTCAACAATACACTAAGGATGAAAGTAACTTTGCTACAAATATGCAACATAAATAAGGTAGAAGATAAAGCTTGCTTAAATGCAGAAATTTGTTTAGCAATATGTGATCAGCATCCATACTAAATGACCGTGGCTTGGAAAATAAGGAATCTGCTGAATGGACATTATTTCCTTACAAACAGGATGTATGCAAGAGCAAAAATGCAAAATCTGCTTTTTAAAGAAGACTGTGACAATCTGTTTCCTTAAAGAAATGTTTTTCTGCATATAAAAATAATGGATACAATATGTTTCCTTAAAGAACAGGACATTTCTGCATATAAAATAATGGACACAATGTTTCCTTAAACAACAGGACATGTTTATGACACTGTTACAATCTGTTTCCTTGGCACAAGAACAGATGTTCTTATACAAAAGACAAAAAACAGGATGTTCACACGGTCACAAAAGCTGAAAAGTAATATTATTAAGTCAGCAGTTTGCATCAGCATCTGCAACAATCAATATTGTTTCTACAGGATGAGCAATTCTCCAAAATAGAATACCAAGAGGAAATGTATATGTATGTGCATGACTAAAATTGTATATAAAGATCTGTATGAATCCAGTTATGTTAGGGGTATTTGTAGAGACACATTTGTCTCGAGGTAAATGTTATATCTCTCACATCATCTGTACTATATGAGAAGTAAAGTGGAACAGTACTTTAAGCTGCAACATTAGTCCGTTTGGTTTATTATAAAAAGTTATTTGTTACTGCTCTAAGTTGATGCTACAAATATTAAAACGCATAGGTGGTTTATGACTATGAAACACCTCTTAGTGTAGTGTGCATATCACTTTAAATTTGTAACTTCCTTTTGGCACCAAAAAGGCTTAAATTTGGTGATGTAATAACTGAAAGCCAGTTCTGATGAAGCCCAGTTTTTTGGGTGAAAGCGCTTAACTAGTTGTTTGTTTGCTTGTTCTTTTTCCACCAGTTTGTCCTTTTTACCTTCAGTTTGTCTGTTAGTTTGGAGTTGTCCGTTTTGTAATTGTATGTTATATTACGTTATATTATATTAAAACGCGATTGATACACAGTTTGGTTAGCGCGTTTATTCCTTTTTGGTAGAGGCACTTATTGGCGTTCTCGCAGTATGTTTGATGCTGCAAAGTATATTCTCTCATCAGTGTATATTTTGCAAACTTCTGTATGCAACAGACTGTGAATGCAAATATAACCATACTTTGATTTTAGCAGAATCCAGCCAGCAAGACTGAGTGTCTTAAGAAGACTTCAAATCCATCACAGTAAGCAGCACCATATAATTTTTCAAGCTCGACAGTTTTTTGGCTGGCACAAGCTTGGTATAATGACCGACTCAGTTCCGAAGACAGAACTGACACCCATCAGTAAGGAATGAATGAAGATTAACAACATCAGATTAATGCTTACCAAATGTGCAGAAAAAGGTCTACTTATTAGTAATAATTTTATTTATTATTTTTATTTATTTATTTTACATTTGTTAACCGGGAGAGTCCGACTGGATACATGTCCATTTTCAGCGGAGGCCCGGGGAGAAAAGCTCCAGGTGCATAACAGACATATGAACATTGTTAATGCAAAAAAGGAAGATAGTTGAGTTCTAAATAAAATATAAAGATGCATCACATCTTGGGAAAAAAATAACAGCAGCATATAAAAAAAAACATAGGTCAGTTACAAAGGCGAGAGCCTTGTTAAAAGCGGTTAAGGATAGTGAGGTAAGAGAAGGGTAAATGATAGTGGTTAATCAGGTTTGGAACAGGGACATTGCCAGAGAGTATTGAGATGGGGTTTAAGCTTTTTTGAATTGTAGGAGTGAAGGTTCTGAGGTGAGCATGGTCGGTAGGGAGTTCCACATTTTACCTACAAAGTTTGAGAATAGAGAATCCCCAGCAGAATTATTGGCTTTGGTAGTTTGAGCTAAGATCTTATTGGAGGAGCGTAAAGATTGCAGGTTAATATAGGGGTGAATGATGTTTTTCAGAGCTGGTGTTTTCTCTGGGTGATACAGTATCTGGTGAGCCGTTTTGAGTTGGTTGAAATGGAGTTGGCTGGAAAACTCTAACCACCCTAGTTGCTTCAAGTTAGTGCAGTGGTGCGTTCTAAAGGTGGGATTTGTGGCAAATCTAGCTATGTGATTGTAACAAGAAGCAAGTTTATGGGTTGTCTTGTTTAGATTTGTAAAGAGGGGGGAGGCATAGAAAAGAGTTGATAGTAGGTGTGTGGCTATTGTAATTTTAGCGTGAGGAGTGAGAAAGTGTTTTACTTTATTGAGAGAGCCAAGCTTTTTATTGACGGTTTTGATGGTTAGATTGAAATGGGTGTCAGATTTAAGGGAGTTATCAATGGTAACACCTAATAGCTTTGTGTGAGCTTCTGGTGATATAGTGATTCCATTGGAGGATGTAATAGAGAAGGCGGGGGGAAGAGTTTTGTTAGTGGGTGAGAAAGTAAGTAGTTTTGTTTTGTTGGGGTTGAGAACTAGTTGATGACTTGAGAACCATTTTTCTATTAGGTTGAAGGTGTCTTGGGTTGAAGCAGTGAGGTCTGCCAGGTTGGAGGCAGTGCTGATGATAGTCGAATCATCTGCATATTGAATGCATGTGGCATGGGGGAGTGATTGTGGGCAGGTCATTAACAAAGATGGTGAAGAGAAGAGGGCCAAGAATAGATCCTTGGGGAACTCCAAGTGTAACAGGTAGGCATGTGGATAATTTGTCTTGCCATAGAACAGCCTGTTGCCTATTGGACAGGTAGGATTGGAACCATTTCAGCGTGGAATTGCTGAGTGATAGTTTTTTTAATGTATGGAGGAGTTGAATGTGGTTCACCATATCAAAGGCCTTGGAGAGGTCTAAGAAAAGAGCAGATGACAGTTTATTATTGTTTCTGAAGTTATTGATGGTATTAGAAAAGGATAGTAGGGCTGATGTGGTACTGTGATTTGGCCTGAAGCCATGTTGGGAGTTGGCTAGAATTTTATTTTTGGTGAGGTGTTCCATCAGTTGTTTGTGGACACACTTTTCCATAATTTTGGCCAGGGGTGAGAGTATAGCTATAGGTCTGTAGTTGGTTAGCTCTAGTGAGCTACCACCTTTATGGAGAGGAATAATGTGGGACATTTTCCATATGGAGGGGATGAAGGCTTCTGACAAGGTATGGTTTATGATTATGGAGACGGGATAGGAAATGGCCTCAGCTGCTTTTTGCAGAAACTCAGCTGGGAGAAGGTCAGCTGCCAGCTTAGTGGGTTTTAATTTTTTAAGAAGAGATGTTATAGAGGATATGGGTACTGGATCGAAGGTAAATAGATGATCTGATGTAGTTGTAGTATTCTGCTGGCATGGGTAGTGGAGTGGGCTGGTTGTTTGTTTGAATTGTGTGGCCAGGGATTGTATAGTTTCTGTGAAGAAACTATTGAATCTGTTAGCAATGTTTACAGGGCACTGTTGTTTGCAAGTTGTTGGAGTGGGGGTGGTTGCCTGGCCTGGGTGCAGGAGCTTGTTTAAGCCTGCCCAGAATTTTTGTGGATTATTAAGGTGTTTGTGTTGGAGGTGGAGGAAGAAGTTTTTTTTTATCATTTAAGATCATTCTTTTAGTTTTTACTGGATTTTCCTTAGATAAAAACAGATTAGATGAATAGTTTGTTTTCTGGAGATTGTTAACTCAAATGCCATAGCAGGATGTGCTGCAGAAATGGGTCTGCAGCTTAAATGCCATGGAAAGTGAAATGCTAGTGTACATGAACAGTATGCAGTAGATGACTGCCCCTATTTCACCCCAGATCCCCAGGAAAAAAGGAACATAAACATAATGGGCCAGATTCAGGAAGCCTCCGTGTAAGAGTTATAACTCTTTAACGGAGGCTGAGTTAAACTGTGTGATGTCAGCATGTCATGCATATGCATGAGGTGCATGAGGCATGCTGAATCACACTAGTAACTCTTACACGGTCCATGTAAGAGAGTAGGGGGCGTGTCTGTAGGCTAAGCCCTGCAAGCGGACACGCCCCCGGAAGACTAGAATGGCTGAAAGTAAACAGCCACGAGAGAGGCCATGGAAATGTGAATAAACACACTACACAACACATGCCCCGATAGACCATCAGTGTATAAAGTGAAGAGATGTTATAAAATTAAATTAAAACCTTTTTTTTTTTAAACCCCGTAAATGTTTGCTACTGTGTGCGCTCGTGTGCGCGGGTGTGCTACTAGCGCAATCACAGTTAGCAGTCAGTGGAAAAGGATATAAGAACTAAATATGCAAAGTAAGCCAAGATGTAATAGCTTAGCGGTAGAGTTGCCGGCCTAAGAGTAGGCAGGCAGGGTTCGAGCCCCCACAACAACCTTTTTTTTTTGTAAATAAGCACTAAAAAGCCCCCTGACAGTATTGTACAAATTTAAATGTATTCCCTTTTGTAAAATGGAATGAAATGGAGCATATATTCTGAAGTAACACAATAATAAAAATAGTCAGACATGTACTGATAGCTAAGCTGCTGTGAGACGGAGTGCCCGTAGCTGAGTAGTGTTTAAAAAGCTGCAAACTGCGTGCCCGTTGCTAGGCACCGGTTTAACAGGCTGAAACTGTTTGCAACTAGCTGTGCTCAGCTGAACATGTGTGTCACTAGCCAATTAAGGTTTATCCCAGCGCACACCGCTTGCGCGCCGCTCCCACAAGCTAACTGCCAGTGCGCATGCGTTACGTCCGCGCAAACGAGCGCAGACCTGGTTTTAAGTGCTTAAAAGTGCTTTTGGCATGTTTGATTGACAGGTCCTCAACTCATTTCTGTCAGGAAAATCAAAAGTCAGTTGCCAGAGTCGAACCCAGGATACCATGCACTAGAGTCAAGGTACTACACCACTAAGCCATGACAGCAATACCATGAAATGCAGAAATAGCATATATATGGGATAAAATCCAGAATGGAGCATGAGAAAGCATTTTCAGTGAAGTAGATACAATTCCAAAATGGCCAATCAGAGAAATGTACGGGAAAAGCGGCATATATAAGCCCCATAGGCGGAATACACAGCAGAAACGATTGTAGAACAGAGCTGCAGTCAGAATGAGTGGAGTAGGTGAGGGACGTTGCTTTCGAGCACAGCGTTGGGGCATTGAGGAGTCCAGATACATGGTCTGGCTCCTTGTCCATCATCACGAGGCCCAACTCATGCAGGGCCAGGTCTCATGGGGAGCATATAGGGCAGAGGCATGGGACCAGTTGGCTCGTGATCTGACCAGTGCTACTGGCATTCCACACACTGGTGAGCAGGTCCGTCACCACCATGCGGACCTGAAGCGGCGCAAGCAAGACCAGTTGACCGAATGGATCCAGGAGGCCCGGGATATGCCCAACGCCCCACTACTGAGTAAGTTACATTTTACTTATGTATGTAAGGATTTCAACTAGCTGATACCATGGAGATGTGTAGTCCAGAATTACTTCTTTCGTATTACAGGCTGGTGCGGATGCGCCACCATGCAGGTTAGTAACCCCACCCAGTACTTGTAAATAAATATTATACTGTAGCATGTATCAGAACACTGCAGTGTATTGATTAAAAGTAATATAATGTGCAAGCAAGATTTGAAAGCCTGCAGGTATGGCTGCAACAAGTTCATCAGTATGCAAGTGTAACTGGAAATATAATTGATAGAATTAAACAGTGCTGTAATACAGATGTCCCACCATTAATTAAATATAGTGTAACCTGCAGTAGTCTCAAGAGTACAGCTTCAGAATCTGAGGTAGTCACATGTGAGATATATCCCCTGCTGAAATGCTGAATCATGACAGAAGTGAGGCTGTTGGAAAGTGTTTGAATCACCACTAGTCTAACATGTGAACAAAGCCTAGAAGTAGCAACCTGAACTGTGAAGTTGAAGGATGTGTGAGAGTGACAGAAAGGGTCATGTATGAATAAATAAAGTAGTAATAACCCCTGAATATATTAGCCCCAGTGTGTTTCTACAGAACTAAATGCATGTGGGAAGTACAACTTAATATCCCAAACTGATTTCAGTGTGTCAGAATCTGGAATGTCTAGGCCAAATTCTGTATATGGTGATCACAGTAAACAATTTGCAGATAGAATGAATGATTATCTGACAGACTAAACAGCCATAGTTGTCCCCTGTCATCAAAGTGTAGCAGGATGATGTATCTGATCAAATTCAAAATAAGTAGGATAGTGATGTATTTGTAACAGGTGTAGCTTGACAGTCAAATAAAATTTATTTTGAAACATCAGCCTCAACTTAATTGTGTACCTATTACAAATGTAAATCAATGTGTAACATATGAATGTGTCATCACTTTCTATCTCCGCCCAACCCTATAATTCCATATAACACCCACTAAATAATGGTATGTGAACATTTCATTAATCATGGACATTTGTCCGTTTCAAAAATATATGCATGTCTGTTCGTGCATGTGCCCTGTTCATACCTGCAAATCTGATGGCCTGTTGCCATTAATCAACCCTGCATGTTGTTTGACTGTGTATTTCTGTTCAAATAATGCATGTGATATTGATATGCCCCTTGTTCAATGGTGTTAATATCTGGGTGTTTGTTTGATGGGAATACCAATGCATGCTGTTACAACTAATCTGAATGGAATACAATGCCACTAACCCAAACTAACATAACTACTCACAAACCTAGAACGCTTGGGAAGGCAGGTCCCAGCGGACCCACCTCTCCCACCTCAGCTGGTGACTGCACCTGGCACTAGTGCCCAGGATGGACCCCCCTCCGGTGGCCCTGTGCCACCTTCGGGTGGAAGCGCTGCAGGGGATGGGGCCTGTCCCCTCTGCAAGTGTGGCCAGAGGGTCCGTCCACTCACCCTCCGCGGTGTCCGGTCTGTGGTGCGAAGGGAGATCCAAGACACTGTTCTTGGGCCCCTCGCCAGCTTGAGGCTCGTGTGGCACAGCTAACGGCCCCGGCCGTTGCCCGCTCACAGCCCCCAGCACAGCCCCGTCCTGGGCTGTGAAGGAACAGTGGCAACTGCCTATGGGTGGGGATATCAGTTCCACTGTTGCCATCTGTGGGCTCATGCATCTTGGAAATCCCAACCTCCGTCCCCGTCAATTGTGTAACCCCCCCACGTGTGTCATACACCCCCTGTATCGTCTTGTCTGTCATGTCTGTTAACCTACCCATCCTACCCCCCCAGCTATACCGACTTACCTCACCTGACATACCACTCTCACCTGAAAAAAAAAAGGGCAATCTGTACCCAGAAAAATTACGCCCCATACATAGCTGTCCATGTCGCACACATGTCTGCTTGACATTGAAACAGTTAATTACAATTGGCTCTACAACAAATATTAATGTTGTCCTGACACCTCTCTCAGGGTGAAAGGTTTCCAATGTCTCACCAAAATACATGGAAATGCACAGCTGTTGCTGCCAAAGACTTGGGCATCTATGGGCCTTACCTACATCCTCCTGCAAATCCCACGCTTGTTTCCCTACTGACTTACCCTCTTTGTGACCCCTTTTCACCACTTTCCTGTCACCCCTTTTCTTTTCTTTCAAAGAAATTAGCTGGTGTAGCTTGTGTTAGCGGAGCTCACCGCCAGTCGCATCGTGAGCTCCGGCATAAGCGCAGACCTAGTTTAAAGTGCTTAAAAGTGCCTTTATGGCACTTTGATTGACAGGTCCTGTACTCAGTTTGAAAGTTTGCAAACAAAATAAATTCCCACTGTCAGTCTCGAACCCAGGACCTTGGTAACATTAGTCTGTATGACCTACCACTAAGCCATGCTTGCCTTACAAGAACACAGTGCTAAAATAAATATAACATGTAATAGTAAAATCAGTATAAAAGCAGTATAGGAGATGTACTATCTGAAGCATGTCAGGCAGAGTTTTAATGGCCAAATTACTGGATTCCCATACTAGGTCAGTGTTAACAGAAACAGCCCTGCTACCTGTTAGCTTGCACATAATAACGTAAGGTAATGTACATATGTGAAGGTATGTATATCTACACATACATATATATAAATATATATTAATACATATGAAATATAGTTGTAGGTCTCAGTAGCCATACACACTCACTACAGGAAACAGTGAACATAATTGCAGCAACCTGAATCTGCAACACAGCCTGACCCCTGTGTGACCTACTTACCCTTCTAACTGCTTAAAGGTGGCCTCAGCACTTTGATTGACAGGTCCTGTACTCAGTTTGAAAGTTTGCAAAGAAAAATAAATTCCCACTGTCAGTCTCGACCCAGGACCTTGGTAACATTAGTCTGTATGACCTACCACTAAGCCATGCCTGCTTTACAAGAACACAGTGCTAAAATAAATATAACATGTAATAGTAGGAATCAGTATAAAGGCAATATAGGAGATGTACTATCCAAAGCATGTCAGGTAGAGTTTTAATGGCCAAATTACTGGATTCCCATACTAGTTCATTGTTAACAGAAACAGCCCTGCTACCTGTTAGCTTGTACATAGTAACGTAAGGTAATGTACATATGTGAAGGTATGTATATCTACACATACATATATATAAATATATATTAATACATATGAAATATAGTTGTAGGTCTCAGTAGCCATACACACTCACTACAAGAAACAGTGAAGATATATGCAGCAACCAGAATCTGCAACACAGCCTGGCTTCTGTGAGACCTACTAACCCCTTTAACTGCTTAAAGGTGCCTCCAGCACTTTGATTGATAGGCCCTATACTCAACTCAAAAGCAGAATATGAGCATACTAGTAGGCCCTACCACAAGACCATTGTAACACTAGTCTGTATGACCTACCACTAAGCCATGACTCTCATACAGGAATATAGTGCTAAATAAAGTGGAACATGTAATAGTAGGACTGAAGATAAAGGCAATATAGTATGTCTACTACCCAAAGCATGTCATGCAGACTTTTATAGTCCCAATTACTGGATTCCCATACTAGTGTAGTGTTAACAGAAACAGCCCTGCTAATTGTTAGCTTGTACCCAATAATGTCAGCTAATGTACATATATGAAAGTATGTATATGTACACAGATATATATATATTTATATAGCAATACATATGACATATAGTTGTAGGTGTCAGTATGCATACACACTCACTACAGGAACAGGCAAGAGAAATGCAGCAACCTGAATCTACAACACAGCATGAAGCATGGGAGATGTACTAACCTTCACACTCACAAAACACTGTCAACAGCATACCAGCATGGTCCATGCCCTACAATCTGAAAGGGCAACGCCTATCTCACATACCCTTTTATAGCAGTGTCCTGAAATCACAGTGAGACATGCAATCAGTACACACCCAGCTGCATGCAATTAGCAAATGCTGCCTTACAATTGGTGCAGAGGTAATCACATGGACCTATGCAGATACCTACAAAAGCATTGAGTACCCACACTACACTCACGCAATACATTCACTGCACAAACACTACGGAGAAAGAGAGAGAGAGACAGAGAAAACAACCAAACAAATATTAGGACTGCCAGCAGCAAAAGCAGCAGCAAGCAGAAAGCAGCAAGGAGCAAGCAGCACCACTGGCACAGCAACAGCTGCCACAAACACAGGTAATGCAAAGTAGCAGGTTAATCCTGTGTATACTGTGACACCTCCAAATGTATCATAGTTCACTATCTATAGGTATGTCCATGAGATAGGTTGTGTGTACATAGTCATGAAATATAAACATATGTAATATTGTTGTACATGTGGGCCATAACTAACACTTCCATAGCTTAGAACACAAGGCCAGTTGTGCATATGATGCAGTAGTTCCCAGGGTCAGTAGAGGTTCCTCCTCATTGGTGTGGGACCACTGTGTATGTATGGCACTGTTCAGGTACATATCCTGTAGTATGGCCAGGGATTAATATCAGTCTGTCATGTGGTGCTATGTCCTCCAGGGTGAATGTAGCACACATCCAGGGATACCATTTCGTAACAGTGATGATATGTGTTCTGCAATGATGAGGGTGGCTCTCACCTGGACATGTGAGAGGATAGGGAGGTTACAGTCATCTGGGATAACTAATAACACATGTGTGGGACAATGGGGGTACCTGCACCTAAACTGTCTGCAACAATGTTGCCAATATCTGTGCATTTGGTGAATGTGAAGCATCTTAACACTGCAGACAACAGATGCCTTCCCGTCATGTGAATCTGCCCTGTGCTGCAGTAGCCTCCTACTATTGTTATACAATATGCCTGTATCTGTAGTCCACTGGACAGGATTAATAAGTGGTGTGCAGTTGTTCTGGGTTAGAGATCTGTGTGCACAGTACATGCAGTATGTGGGATGTCTGTGGTAAGCATATGCAAAGGTGCTGGCGGTGTGTGTTGTGGCTTCCACTGGCCCAGTGGTCTGCATGGATAGCATCACTGTCATAACTACTGAATAACTGTGTAATTACATGCATACATAGCAAGGTAGTGTACTGTGCTTGTGGTGTTGTTCGGATATGTATATCCAGGCTGAGTAATGTGTGTCCACATCACAGGGTTGGACGGCAGCACACATCCAGTATGTATGGATGAACACCCAGAATGTGTCAGACGTGTCACCTGTGCAGAAGTATCTGGCCATTACCTGTGCATCCCCTACAACACACACACATGCAACATATGGCAGAAGTACTATAGCAGTACACACATGTTCATGGCTTCATAGGTTCATAGGTTCATACTAGGCTATCTGCCCGAGGCATTTACAAGCTTAGCCCATCGTTTTGTGGCTTAAGCCACCCCTTTAGTATGGTGAACTATACCCATTATTTTGCTGTGCCTCTGTCGAGCAGTGACACTGAGGTAATCCCTGGGGTATATCTGCGATCTCCCATCCATTGGTCAAGATTTCTCTTGAACAAGGCCAGCGAGGTGCTCTGCCTCACATATACCGGGATTTTGTTCCACAGCATAGGGAGTCTTTGGGTGATGAATCTATCCCTCCAGCACGTCCTATTAATAGCGATGTCGAGGTTTAAGTCTCCCGCCCTTGTGGCTCTGATGGATCTAGATTTTTTGAGGTGAAGCATATTCATCAAATCTGGGTTTGACATGGCCTTGTATGTTAGGCAAAGGTCACCTCTGAGCAAGCGCTAAGCGACTGAATAAAACATACATGGACATGCTGGAGGGGCATATTCCTAACCGAGAGGCTCGCTTCACTCTGTAATGAGCTCGAACAGTTGAGAATGAACAGTTCATAGGTTCATACTAGGCTATTTGCCCTAGGCATTGGTAAGCCTAGTAGAATGTGTTTGTCTTTTTCCACCCAATTACAAGTTATGCTGCTATGCCCTTGTCCGACGTTAGTATACTGTGCCTCTGTCTAACAGTGACATAGAAGTGATACCTGGGGTACAACTATGATCTCCATCCACTCATCCAGATTCCTATGGAAGAGAGTCAATGAGGGACTCTGCCCTAACCAGTAGTGTGAGCTCATTACAGAGTGAAGGGAGCCTCTCGGTTAGAATATGCCCTCCAGCATGTCCATGTATGTCAGTGCTGAGGTCCAGCTCTCCTGAGCATGTGGCTGTATGGGACTCTGATTGCCTGAGGTGCAGCACGTTCATTACTGCTAGGTAGGACATGGCTGTATATGGCACGCACAGATTGCCTCTGAACAGGCAGTATGCCACTGAGTCCAGCTGGATTCACTTTACCTGGGCAGCATATGACATCTGTGTGAGCCATTGCATCCCCTTGATGATGTACTGCTGTCCTGTACCAGTTGCTGTAGGTGTCTGGTTAGGTACATCCCAAAAGGTGCATTTTGTTTTTCCACCTCTCTGGTTCGGAGGCTGCCATTGGCGTCCTCTGTAGGAGCCTCGAGTTTGCCCTCTACCTCTGCCACGCCTGTTTTGCCTCTTTGAAATTTGTCTGTGTCAGGAAAGGACCAATGTTTAGAAGGCCAATTCCTGCTGAATCTTGGAGGCTGTACCTGGAGGAAATCTTTGACTGTTTGCACTGATTTTGCCTTTTCCTCTATTTTCTTTAAAACCTCTTGTGCAGTAGCACCAAATAGCTTATGTTTCTCTAGTGGTGTGTCCAAAAGCTTAATTTTCACATGGTCTGGCAATGTTTGTTCCTTTAACCAAGCATGTCTATGACCGCACCTGTCATTGCTGCTCTACATGAAGCTTCCAATGCATCATATCCACACTGAAGGAAATGGCTGCTAACCTGCTTAGTATTATGAACCAATTCCTGTAACCCCTTTCTATCTAATGGTTCAGGGGAAGCCAGTTTCTTTTGCAAGTCATCCAACATGTATTCCTGATACTGAATCATATGAAATTGACAATTTAATGCTCGCATAGAAAGGGTGGAAGATGTATATACTTTATTGTCCCACCTTTCTAAAGCCCTAGAATCTCTTTCCAAGGGAGTGGGTTCTTAGCAGTAGTGGAGGAAACCCCTTTAGGCCCCTGAGAAATAGTTTCAGGGTCAGCAGTATGGCCCTTGTACAGAAATTGATGTGTGTCTGGTACCCTGTAGTATCTGTCTGGCTTGACAGGAGCAGGGGGGAGGGAGTCAGGGGAAACACTAGATTCTAAGTACACATCATCTAAAACATTTAAAACTGGAGGAATAGCTAAGGGTCTATGCTCAGGTAGCTTTAAAAATTCCCTTAACCTTTTCCTAGAATCTGAGTATTCTTGGCCTTGCCATTTGAAGTGTTCCCTCATGGAATGAAGTGTTTCCCCAAAGGAAAACTCCTCAGGAGGAGAAGCAGAGGGAATAGATTCCTCCGCATCAGAATCCTCGTAAGCCGGGAAGGCCTCCTCCTGGTAGTCTGAATGTGCAGAATCACCTGAGGCCTCATCGGAGGACTGGGAGTCTACCTGCTCAACCCTAGGCCTCTTGTCAGAAGGCGGCTGAGAGCCTCTATCTGGATGAGGCTGTGAACCCCTAATCAAAGAAATAAGGTCCTCAGCTAAACTTAAAATTTGAGAACCAGAAGTGGATCCCAGAGAAACAGATCTTGGAGGGAGAGACTTAGCCTGTTTGGCAGCCTTAGCACGTGTGTAGGCCTTAATGGACATAGACACTGGAGGCCTGGCAGCCCCACGTGCTGGAGTAGTCTTATCCAATGAAATGGTGTCAGAAAAATCCTGGGCTACGGTCTCAGAGGGGCGCACAGAAACCGGCACCGAGCTGGCCTCCGCACCGGCAACCGTGGAGTGGTGTCGCCTGTCTGTAGTGGTTGCGAAACCAGCTCAGAAGAGACCGAGACACTCGCGGTAGGCCTAAGCGTGGTGTCGGCCGAGACCACGGACCGCTGGTGTCGGTCCTTATCCTTCCGCTTTTAGGTAAATGTGCTGTCGGAAGCTCCGATGGCATGATATAACAGAAATCTTCCCCAAAATAATTCTGTGCAAACTCAGACCGACCTAAGAGTGTGTTTATTGAAAGAGGCACAAACTGCACAGGCCGAGACGTTGTGTTCTGGGCCTAGGCAAGGTAAGCAGTAAGAGTGGAAATCCTTATGAGGTATTTGTTTCCCACAATTTAAACAATTATTAACTTTTTCACTTTTATCTGACATTGGCTGAGGCAAGAAAAGGTCCACAACGGGGTACTTAGCTTTTCTGAAGACTTCAGTAGCTGAAAACACAGGAGCTGGTCGACCGGCACTTGCGAAATGCTTCTGCTTCGGGTACCACATGGCAAGAAAGACTGAAGAAGATAGCGTCGGCTGACGTTTTTATACCCCAGGCGCTCTGACATCAGGGAGAGGGCGACATCAGCCGATGCCGGGTCCAGACTTTGGAATCCGGCCGATCGTAGGGCTGCCTGCGGCAGGACAACCCATATGTCAGGACTGCAGTTGCATCCTTGAAGGACATCTACACATTGTTCAAAGGTAAGCAATCAGGTAGTTGAGTAGTTTATACATCAGGCCTAAAATCTTGTGTGTGTTAAGGGCAGCCTTTGAAATAGGTTTTCTATAAATAAGAAAGCAATTAACTAACCTGCTATGGGTAGCATATCAAAACTGGTTATCTTTACTCACTTAGCAGGTGATCGAAAGGAGTTTCCAAAACTTTTGGTAATATGCTCTTTTATTAGAGCTTCTTAGGATTAGTTTTGTGCTGAAAAAGTCACTTGCCATATTTCTGAATCCATTCCAACTAATCTTGGTGCGATCAAGCCAGTTTTAGTTATATATAACTTGATTAGTGAGCAAATTGCAATTAATACATGTAGTTTTAGCTTGAGTAATTTATCTGAATTGTAAAGCAGAGCTGTTTGCCATGATAAAGTTGATTTCTGGTAACCCATTTTTTGGAGTCGTATTTTAAGTGAGTCCCATAGTTTGTTGGTATATTTACAGTACCATAAAATATGCATGAGATCTGCTTGCTGATATAAACAACATAGACAAGATGGAGAGATTTTTGGATCAAATTTATTTGAGGAGTATAATATGAATTATTGTTGATCTTTAATTCCGTGATAGATGAGTTTTTGAAGGAGAGAATTGAATAGTATTTTTGAAGGCCTTGAGTTTTTGTTCTTCTGTGACTGTTATCCTGTTTGTCCCAGTAGTTGGAGAGCAAATAGACTGAATCCAATTTAAGGGTGTTAATTTACGGGAGATGGAAAGCATCTTACTTTTTGGTAGATAAGCTTGGCACAATTACAAGCAAATTATCAAAATCTTGTACCTTCATAGGAGTGGCTTTGGTTAGAATGATATGATTTCTCTCAATTGTCGCAATATAGTGGTATATTTGTTGTTTGCTTTTAGAGCCAATCATAAGTCTTTTAGATTTTTGTCTTTATGTTTAAATATATCCCAAACTGTTAGATCTTTTATAGCGGGGTACTCTACTAGATTAATTGGTTTATTATTAATCTGAATATTAGGATTCATATGAATTGGTTGTAGATATGGGAGTATTTTATCCAGTTTTGGTTGATCTGATCAGTTCCTGAAAGATTTTGATCTTATGTTTTATGAAATTGCTTAGTTTTAAGTTTACAAGGTTAAGGTGGTTTAGGAAAGGAAGGGCTTTTAGGTTAATATTCAGTCTAAGTGTATGATTGTGCCAAATTTTTACCCATGTAGGTGAATGACTATCTTTAGAAGAACAGTGATTTGCGATTAAAATTAATCTATTAGCACAAATAATCTTATAGTACAGGTGGATATCAGGAAGATTTAACCTCCCTTTTCTTTAGGATATATCAGTTTTAGGTAGTTTATCCTTACCACTTTGGGAAACCAAATACATTTGGCGAGTATCTTGTTTATTTTTATAAAGAATTTGTTAGGAATCATAAGATTTGAAGCATGGAAATAATACAATATCTTTGGTAGTACATTCATTTTAATTATGGCTGCTTTGGATAACACATTAAGTTTCAACTGCTGCCATCTTTCAAGATCTTGCATAATTGATGACCATGTCTTATGTAGATTGTTCTGAAACATGGAGGCCTGATTATGTTCAAAACATAACCCTAGGTATTTAATAGAGTAGGATGTTTGAAACGGAGAGTTAGGAAAAAAATGTATGTTTTGTTGGGAAGGATTGATTGGAAAGATATGAGACTTATTTTGGTTAATTATGTAGTTGGATACTTTCGATAAAATATTGACAGCCTCAACTAATTTCTGTAGATCAGTGATGGGGTGTTCAAAATATATATTAACATCATCAGCAAAGGCTGACAATGTTACTTTTCTGCTGAAAATTTTTGGAATAGAATGATAAGTTTTCTGATAAATATAGAGAAAAAGTGGTTCTATGAATAAGTTAAAAAGAAGTGGCGATAAAGGGCATCCTTGCCTAGTACCATTAGAAATTATGATGGGTTTAGATGTCTTTTTGTTGCTGTATAACCATGTCTGAGTGTTATTATATAATGTTTTTATCTTGTCGGAAAAAGCTTTTGGGATGTTAAAATGGGATAGGGAAGCAAAGAGAAATTTCCAGTCAACCCTGTCGAAAGCTTTGCTAGCATCTAAAGTTAGTGCATATATCGGATTTCTATAATTTTTAGTGATTTGGATCATGGAGTCTAGTGTTAAGGTATTGTCCCATACGTGCCTGTTAGACATAAAACCTGCTTGCTCAGGAGAAATTATGTAGGGCATTATTCTTTTAAGTCCTGCAGCAAGGAGTGAGGCGAAATTTTAATATCAACACTGATTAGCTTATATGGGTCTATAATTACTTGGATCTAATTTGTCCAGATTGTTTTTCGAATTAGAATTGTTTTGGAGGAATTCCAGTGAAGATCAGTTATGCCATTTAGACTGATATAATTGAAAACTTTGAGGAGGATAAACAACAATTTGATACTAAATGATTTATAAAAGTCTGTGTAGCCATCATGGCCCGGGGCTTTACCTATTTTGAGCTTTCATATTACTTCAATTATTTCTTGTTGGTTAACTGGGACAGTAAGGGAGTTTATTTGTTCTTCATTTAGTTTTGGGAAGTTAATAGATTTAAGGAAGCTCTCAACTTCTAGGAGTGAGATTTGGTCATTATCTGAGCTATATAAATTGGTGTATAGATTATGGAAAAGATCAATAATCACAGTGTCTGGTTTACAAAATTTATTTTGATGTCGCAAAAGTGTAATTCTGGATAAGCTCTGCTTATTATCTATAATTCTTGTTAAAACTCTAGATGGGACTTATCTATGGAATCTTTGGCAATTTTATTTTCAGAACTAGCTTTGGAGGATTTTATGAGGATCTCACTGAGGCTGGTAAGGAGTTTTTGCATCAGTTTCTTCCTTCTGTTATATAATTTGTTTATGGCAGGGGACCACCAGATTGGCTTCCTTTTTTGGAGGAGAACATCTGTTCTATTTGGGATGGCACAATTCACACCTAATGGATGTGCTCGTACAGTGCCTTAGTGTAGGATTCAGCAGTCGAACTTTCAGATCCAGTCTGCCATGAAGTTCGTCACTTCTGACTTAAGTAGCATGAAGTTGGCTTTGGAGAATTTTTTTACAGAGGTTTCCTTACTTTGGGGGGGGGGGTGTGGATGTCAAGGGTGATTTGCTTATGGTCAGACCTGATCAATGAGGGGGTGACCACTGGTGTGGAGCATCTGTCTCCCATGTTGGTAATGACCTGGTCTAGAATATTGGAGCCCCCTGGTGGGACAATGGATTAGTTGATCCAGGGCATTGGAATTTATGAATTCCAAGAACCGTTGGGAAAAGGTGTTGGAACCAGAGTAGTTTTCCCAGTTAATGGCAAAGTAGTTGAAATCGCCCAGTATTAGTGTGTTTGGTTGTACTCTTATTATTTTCCAGCATGTTTAAAAACATGTAGTGAGAATCTTGGGGCATGGTGGGGATCTGTAGCTAGTTACAATTTGATTGCAGTCTTACCTAGTGTTAGTTGCACCTGGAGAATTTCAGATGCATTGTGTTGGACAACTAGCCTGGAGGTGTGAATATCCTTGGTGAATATGGACACTCCCTTTGTTTACTGTTATTCCTAAGTGTTTCATAAGTTGTAGGGTGCAACGTATAGCTGAGACCAGTAGATGCTTGTTTGGGGTGGTAAGGAGCCAATCGTGTAAATATGGAAACACCCAAAATCCTTGCAGTCTCAAGTGAGCTGTTACCACTGCCATGCATTTGGTGAACACACTGGGGGCCATAGAAAGACCAAAGTCAGTGCTCGGAACTGGTAGTGATTGGCTCCCAGCCAGAAGTGGAGGAATCTTCTGTGGCGCTTGCCCATTTTTATGTGGTAATACACATCCTGAACATCTACTGAGCACATCCAATCATCTTTCCCCAGAAATGGGAGTACAGACTGAACCGTGACCATCCAGAATTTTGTTTGCTTGACAAAGATGTTTAGGATGCTGAGGTCCAAAATTGGCCTCCAGTCCCCTGTCTTCATTGGCACTAAAAAGAACCTGGAGTAAAATCCGGATTCTATCTGGTCTGGTGGGACTGTTTGGATGACTCTCTTTACAAGCAGCTTTTGTATTTCCTGAGCTGATGATTCCCTTTGACTGGGTGGAACGCCAGGAATATGCCTTAGTGGCCTTGGGTAAAGACTAAAAGGGATGTGATAACCTCTGGTAATAATTGTCTGCACCCAAAAATCTGTGGTTATCATTTGCCAGGCAAGGTGCTGCAGAGAAAATCATCCCCAGACTGCTTCCAGAGGTAAGCAATCGGGCCTCTCTTCAGGAGCGCTGATAGGGCTGTCCAGAGAAGGAATCTTTGGACCTCTGATTGCGTGAGACCCCTCTGCCTCTGAAGAGGTGTCTTCCAGTTGAGTTCCCTCCTCTACCCCAGGGGAAAACTTGCCACGTGTGTCACGGAATGGACCTTGGGATTTCCTGAACCACATCTTTCCACTCCTCTGATTCCTAGAGTAAAGTCACTGGGGATGGAAAACATATGCCCATGGCAGACAAGGTCTTAGCATCCTTTTCACACCTGACTAAAGTGTCTGTCAACTTTGGGCCAAAGACAGAGGAGGCCTCTATGTGGATATTGAGGAAGGAAGACTTAAAATGATCCGCAAAATCACAGAGGTGCATCCAGGCATGACGTCTCATGACAACGCCTGCACCCGCTTGTCTAGCCACCCCTTCAGTATAGTGAGAAATCAACCGCATGGACGAAGTTAGTGATAGATTCCAGGGGTGGCAATCTGTGAGGCAACTTTGTCACGCACCTCATCAGAAACTGCTCTTGCCAGGGTTTCCGAGTTCCGAAATTAGTTCTCTCTGAAGCTGGGTGAAGTGTGCCAGATAGTTCAAGGACCAAATGGCAAAGGTCACTGAAGAATACACCCGCTTCCCTAGTCTATTGCCCAAGACTCCCTGGACAGATGGACAGTAGTGGTCTCCTCGGTGAGCTCTTTTTTACTGGCCGCTGCCACAACCATAGCATCTACTGGTAGGCCCTTAGACCAGTGTGGATTGCCTTCTGGGGTTGTCTGGTCTCCGGGATAGGCTCAATGGTATCAGGACTCTTCCAGGCATGCTGCACGATAAGCTGAACCCGGTCAGCTGTAGGCAGGGTCACATAGAAAGTAGAGGGCCAAGCACGGAAAGCCTGCAATAATACAGACTCCTCAGAGGAATGGGTGGTGGACTTCCAGTCTCCCTGTTGCTTCAGGATTTCTAAAATAGCTGCAAAGGAGACATCCTCAGGGGGCAACCGTAGGGACCCTTCCCCTTCATCGTAGTCTATATCTTTGGTGAGGGATTCCTCAGAGGAATCCATGTGCTTTCTTTTGCACAATCTCTTGCAAGGTACCTCCTCAACGGGGGCATCTGAGGAGGCCTCTGCAGAGTGGGAGCCTTGTGGAAGGATGTCTTGAGGTTCCCGTGCCTGGTGTCCGTGAGTAGTGGGCTGTGTCAGCTGCAACTCAGAAGAAAGAAATATATGGGTATCCAGTGCCAAAGAGTCCAGCTGGGAGCCTGCGGAGGCAATTGCCCTCTTAATCATCTGAAAGCAGGTGCACCAAGAGAGATGGGAGCCCGGAACCGAGAAAGACAACCTCGGAAAAGGGGTCACACCCCACTCAAATGAATCCACTGCCAGGAAGGAGCCACAGAAGGAGTTGGTTCAGTTAGAGCAACCGAACTATAGTAGTCGGTGCCATGGAAAAAAGGGGCGCCATACTAGGGAACACGATGCTGACAGACCAGTCTTGATCCCGAGGATGGCTCGGCTCCGACTGAGTCAATAGCCAAAGTGTAGACTCCAGCACCATGGTAAGATCTACTACTGGAACCGAAGAAGCTGGAACCAGTGTTGGCGTTGATGTCGAAGGCTCCGATACCACCATGGAGATCAAAGGAGGAAAATATTGTGGAGTCTTTGGAGAAAAATCTTCGGCTCCAGGTGGGAGGGAGGATTAGGAAGGGGTTGTAATTCCTCTAACCGTCAGGAGCTGATCCAATAGCCTCACTACGTCCAGTTCTGAAAGGCTCTTGGAGGAGCGGGTGAACATCCCCGAGGTGAGACAGGAAGCTCTAGAAAGGGGCTATATTGCAGACCAGAAAACGGATCCACTGAAGGGGAATATTGGGTCCGAGGGGGTATGTCTCCTTTTGGCAATGAGGTGGAAGGACCAGTATGATGTATAGGTAGGGGGGGAAGTGACTGGAATTGGAATGACTATTTTTGGTATTGAAAGGAAGGTCGGTACTAAGGTCGCAATCAGTGCTGTAGTCACAATTGTAGTCATAGTCTTTGCTTGGGGCATGCTTGCCGAGGACGGCACCACAGCCGGCTGTTGTCCTGGAACCAAAATCGGTACTGTGGAAGATATTTGAGGCCCCAGTGCAGAGGTTACTGGTGACAATTTAGGAGTCTTAGTTTTCAGTTCCGTCGATTTGGATTGACTAATGTGAGGAGAGGAGGGTAAGGATTTACTCTTCTTCTTGTGTTCTCTCTTTGGAGGGGTTGAGCCCTCCGACTCAGAAATAGCCTCCGCGAAGGGAAATTTCAAGAGACCTTTGAGCATAAGTTTGTTCTTCAATTCCATCAAAGTGTGGACGCTAAAACCTTTACAAATCTCACAAGGAGGTTTCACAGTAAGATTTGGCACCCCCAGACAATATACACAAGGCACATGCTTGTCTACATTAGGCATTTTTCTATCACACTGGTCACAACGCTTGAAACCAGTTGTTCCCTTTTTTCAGACACAATCATAAAATGCAATTTTAACTAAGGCAATCAAATCACAGTCAACAAGAAAGAAGGAGGGGAAAAGTTGTTTTTTTTGTTTGGAGGGAAGAAAGAGGGGAATACCAACAATGGTATTGGGAATTACCACAGAGGTAAGGAAAGGCCTGTACCAGCAATGGTACAAATAGTACCAAACTTGGTAAAAATGTGCAATAAATTAGGATTAATCAAATATAAAGAAAAAGAAACCAACAAAGTTACAAGTATTCAATAAATTTGTTGACTTAGTAGAGAGCTGGCCTGACACGCCTTGATCCAATACTGCAAACGAGATCTGAGGTAATGTTGAGAGGGGGCACTATGGGTAAAGCTTAGCTCTGTTAGAGTGTGCTCAACAATACACTAAGGATGAAAGTAACTTTGCTACAAATATGCAACATAAATAAGGTAGAAGATAAAGCTTGCTTAAATGCAGAAATTTGTTTAGCAATATGTGATCAGCATCCATACTAAATGACCGTGGCTTGGAAAATAAGGAATCTGCTGAATGGACATTATTTCCTTACAAACAGGATGTATGCAAGAGCAAAATGCAAAATCTGCTTTTTAAAGAAGACTGTGACAATCTGTTTCCTTAAAGAAATGTTTTTCTGCATATAAAAATAATGGATACAATATGTTTCCTTAAAGAACAGGACATTTCTGCATATAAAATAATGGACACAATGTTTCCTTAAACAACAGGACATGTTTATGACACTGTTACAATCTGTTTCCTTGGCACAAGAACAGATGTTCTTATACAAAAGACAAAAAACAGGATGTTCACACGGTCACAAAAGCTGAAAAGTAATATTATTAAGTCAGCAGTTTGCATCAGCATCTGCAACAATCAATATTGTTTCTACAGGATGAGCAATTCTCCAAAATAGAATACCAAGAGGAAATGTATATGTATGTGCATGACTAAAATTGTATATAAAGATCTGTATGAATCCAGTTATGTTAGGGGTATTTGTAGAGACACATTTGTCTCGAGGTAAATGTTATATCTCTCACATCATCTGTACTATATGAGAAGTAAAGTGGAACAGTACTTTAAGCTGCAACATTAGTCCATTTGGTTTATTATAAAAAGTTATTTGTTACTGCTCTAAGTTGATGCTACAAATATTAAAACGCATAGGTGGTTTATGACTATGAAACACCTCTTAGTGTAGTGTGCATATCACTTTAAATTTGTAACTTCCTTTTGGCGCCAAAAAGGCTTAAATTTGGTGATGTAATAACTGAAAGCCAGTTCTGATGAAGCCCAGTTTTTTGGGTGAAAGCGCTTAACTAGTTGTTTGTTTGCTTGTTCTTTTTCCACCAGTTTGTCCTTTTTACCTTCAGTTTGTCTGTTAGTTTGGAGTTGTCCGTTTTGTAATTGTATGTTATATTACGTTATATTATATTAAAACGCGATTGATACACAGTTTGGTTAGCGCGTTTATTCCTTTTTGGTAGAGGCACTTATTGGCGTTCTCGCAGTATGTTTGATGCTGCAAAGTATATTCTCTCATCAGTGTATATTTTGCAAACTTCTGTATGCAACAGACTGTGAATGCAAATATAACCATACTTTGATTTTAGCAGAATCCAGCCAGCAAGACTGAGTGTCTTAAGAAGACTTCAAATCCATCACAGTAAGCAGCACCATATAATTTTTCAAGCTCGACAGTTTTTTGGCTGGTACAAGCTTGGTATAATGACCGACTCAGTTCCGAAGACAGAACTGACACCCATCAGTAAGGAATGAATGAAGATTAACAACATCAGATTAATGCTTACCAAATGTGCAGAAAAAGGTCTACTTATTAGTAATAATTTTATTTATTATTTTTATTTATTTATTTTACATTTGTTAACCGGGAGAGTCCGACTGGATACATGTCCATTTTCAGCGGAGGCCCGGGGAGAAAAGCTCCAGGTACATAACAGACATATGAACATTGTTAATGCAAAAAAGGAAGATAGTTGAGTTCTAAATAAAATATAAAGATGCATCACATCTTGGGAAAAAAATAACAGCAGCATATAAAAAACATAGGTCAGTTACAAAGGCGAGGCGCCTTGTTAAAAAGCGGTTAAGGATAGTGAGGTAAGAGAAGGGTAAATGATAGTGGTTAATCAGGTTTGGAACAGGGACATTGCCAGAGAGTATTGAGATGGGGTTTAAGCTTTTTTTTGAATTGTAGGAGTGAAGGTTCTGAGGTGAGCATGGTCGGTAGGGAGTTCCACATTTTACCTACAAAGTTTGAGAATAGAGAATCCCCAGCAGAATTATTGGCTTTGGTAGTTTGAGCTAAGATCTTATTGGAGGAGCGTAAAGATTGCAGGTTAATATAGGGTGAATGATGTTTTCAGAGCTGGTGTTTTCTCTGGGTGATACAGTATCTGGTGAGCCGCTTTGAGTTGGTTGAAATGGAGTCGGCTGGAAAACTCTAACCACCCTAGTTGCTTCAAGTTAGTGCAGTGGTGCGTTCTAAAGGTGGGATTTGTGGCAAATCTAGCTATGTGATTGTAACAAGAAGCAAGTTTATGGGTTGTCTTGTTTAGATTTGTAAAGAGGGGGGAGGCATAGAAAAGAGTTGATAGTAGGTGTGTGGCTATTGTAATTTTAGCGTGAGGAGTGAGAAAGTGTTTTACTTTATTGAGAGAGCCAAGCTTTTATTGACGGTTTTGATGGTTAGATTGAAATGGGTGTCAGATTTAAGGAGTTATCAATGGTAACACCTAATAGCTTTGTGTGAGCTTCTGGTGATATAGTGATTCCATTGGAGGATGTAATAGAGAAGGCGGGGGGAAGAGTTTTGTTAGTGGGTGAGAAAGTAAGTAGTTTTGTTTTGTTGGGGTTGAGAACTAGTTGATGACTTGAGAACCATTTTTCTATTAGGTTGAAGGTGTCTTGGGTTGAAGCAGTGAGGTCTGCCAGGTTGGAGGCAGTGCTGATGATAGTCGAATCATCTGCATATTGAATGCATGTGGCATGGGGAGTGATTGTGGGCAGGTCATTAACAAAGATGGTGAAGAGAAGAGGGCCAAGAATAGATCCTTGGGGAACTCCAAGTGTAACAGGTAGGCATGTGGATAATTTGTCTTGCCATAGAACAGCCTGTTGCCTATTGGACAGGTAGGATTGGAACCATTTCAGCGTGGAATTGCTGAGTGATAGTTTTTTTAATGTATGGAGGAGTTGAATGTGGTTCACCATATCAAAGGCCTTGGAGAGGTCTAAGAAAAGAGCAGATGACAGTTTATTATTGTTTCTGAAGTTATTGATGGTATTAGAAAAGGATAGTAGGGCTGATGTGGTACTGTGATTTGGCCTGAAGCCATGTTGGGAGTTGGCTAGAATTTTATTTTTGGTGAGGTGTTCCATCAGTTGTTTGTGGACACACTTTTCCATAATTTTGGCCAGGTGAGAGTATAGCTATAGGTCTGTAGTTGGTTAGCTCTAGTGAGCTACCACCTTTATGGAGAGGAATAATGTGGGACATTTTCCATATGGAGGGATGAAGGCTTCTGACAAGGTATGGTTTATGATTATGGAGACGGGATAGGAAATGGCCTCAGCTGCTTTTTGCAGAAACTCAGCTGGGAGAAGGTCAGCTGCCAGCTTAGTGGGTTTTAATTTTTTAAGAAGAGATGTTATAGAGGATATGGGTACTGGATCAAGGTAAATAGATGATCTGATGTAGTTGTAGTATTCTGCTGGCATGGGTAGTGGAGTGGGCTGGTTGTTTGTTTGAATTGTGTGGCCAGGGATTGTATAGTTTCTGTGAAGAAACTATTGAATCTGTTAGCAATGTTTACAGGGCACTGTTGTTTGCAAGTTGTTGGAGTGGGGTGGTTGCCTGGCCTGGGTGCAGGAGCTTGTTTAAGCCTGCCCAGAATTTTTGTGGATTATTAAGGTGTTTGTGTTGGAGGTGGAGGAAGAAGTTTTTTATCATTTAAGATCATTCTTTTAGTTTTTACTGGATTTTCCTTAGATAAAAACAGATTAGATGAATAGTTTGTTTTCTGGAGATTGTTAACTCAAATGCCATAGCAGGATGTGCTGCAGAAATGGGTCTGCAGCTTAAATGCCATGGAAAGTGAAATGCTAGTGTACATGAACAGTATGCAGTAGATGACTGCCCCTATTTCACCCCAGATCCCCAGGAAAAAAGGAACATAAACATAATGGGCCAGATTCAGGAAGCCTCCGTGTAAGAGTTATAACTCTTACACGGAGGCTGCAGTTAAACTGTGTGATGTCAGCATGTCATGCATATGCATGAGGTGCATGAGGCATGCTGAATCACACTAGTAACTCTTACACGGTCCATGTAAGAGAGTAGGGGCGGTCTGTAGGCTAAGCCCTGCAAGCGACACGCCCGAAGACTAGAATGGCTGAAAGTAAACAGCCACGAGAGGCCATGGAAATGTGAATAAACACACTACACAACACATGCCCCGATAGACCATCAGTGTATAAAGTGAAGAGATGTTATAAAATTAAATTAAAACCTTTTTTTTTTTAAACCCCGTAAATGTTTGCTACTGTGTGCGCCAGGTGCACGGGTGTGCTACTAGCGCAATCACAGTTAGCAGTCAGTGGAAAAGGATATAAGAACTAAATATGCAAAGTAAGCCAAGATGTAATAGCTTAGCGGTAGAGTTGCCGGCCTAAGAGTAGGCAGGCAGGGTTCGAGCCCCCACAACAACCTTTTTTGTAAATAAGCACTAAAAAGCCCCCTGACAGTATTGTACAAATTTAAATGTATTCCCTTTTGTAAAATGGAATGAAATGGAGCATATATTCTGAAGTAACACAATAATAAAAATAGTCAGACATGTACTGATAGCTAAGCTGCTGTGAGACGGAGTGCCCGTAGCTGAGTAGCGTTTAAAAGCTGCAAACTGCGTGCCCGTTGCTAGGCACCGGTTTAACAGGCTGAAACTGTTTGCAACTAGCTGTGCTCAGCTGAACATGTGTGTCACTAGCCAATTAAGGTTTATCCCAGCGCACACCGCTATGCGCGCCGCTCCCACAAGCTAACTGCCAGTGCGCATACGTCCGTGCAAACGAGCGCAGACCTGGTTTTAAGTGCTTAAAAGTGCTTTTGGCATGTTTGATTGACAGGTCCTCAACTCATTTCTGTCAGGAAAATCAAAAGTCAGTTGCCAGAGTCGAACCCAGGATACCATGCACTAGAGTCAAGGTACTACACCACTAAGCCATGACAGCAATACCATGAAATGCAGAAATAGCATATATATGGGATAAAATCCAGAATGGAGCATGAGAAAGCATTTTCAGTGAAGTAGATACAATTCCAAAATGGCCAATCAGAGAAATGTACGGGAAAAGCGGCATATATAAGCCCCATAGGCGGGAATACACAGCAGAAACGATTGTAGAACAGAGCTGCAGTCAGAATGAGTGGAGTAGGTGAGGGACGTTGCTTTCGAGCACAGCGTTGGGGCATTGAGGAGTCCAGATACATGGTCTGGCTCCTTGTCCATCATCACGAGGCCCAACTCATGCAGGGCCAGGTCTCATGGGGAGCATATAGGGCAGAGGCATGGGACCAGTTGGCTCGTGATCTGACCAGTGCTACTGGCATTCCACGCACTGGTGAGCAGGTCCGTCACCACCATGCGGACCTGAAGCGACGCAAGCAAGACCAGTTGACCGAATGGATCCAGGAGGCCCGGGATATGCCCAACGCCGCACTACTGAGTAAGTTACATTTTACTTATGTATGTAAGGATTTCAACTAGCTGATACCATGGAGATGTGTAGTCCAGAATTACTTCTTTCGTATTACAGGCTGGTGCGGATGCGCCACCATGCAGGTTAGTAACCCCACCCAGTACTTGTAAATAAATATTATACTGTAGCATGTATCAGAACACTGCAGTGTATTGATTAAAAGTAATATAATGTGCAAGCAAGATTTGAAAGCCTGCAGGTATGGCTGCAACAAGTTCATCAGTATGCAAGTGTAACTGGAAATATAATTGATAGAATTAAACAGTGCTGTAATACAGATGTCCCACCATTAATTAAATATAGTGTAACCTGCAGTAGTCTCAAGAGTACAGCTTCAGAATCTGAGGTAGTCACATGTGAGATATATCCCCTGTTGAAATGCTGAATCATGACAGAAGTGAGGCTGTTGGAAAGTATTTGAATCACCACTAGTCTAACATGTGAACAAAGCCTAGAAGTAGCAACCTGAACTGTGAAGTTGAAGGATGTGTGAGAGTGACAGAAAGGGTCATGTATGAATAAATAAAGTAGTAATAACCCCTGAATATATTAGCCCCAGTGTGTTTCTACAGAACTAAATGCATGTGGGAAGTACAACTTAATATCCCAAACTGATTTCAGTGTGTCAGAATCTGGAATGTCTAGGCCAAATTCTGTATATGGTGATCACAGTAAACAATTTGCAGATAGAATGAATGATTATCTGACAGACTAAACAGCCATAGTTGTCCCCTGTCCTGTCATCAAAGTGTAGCAGGATGATGTATCTGATCAAATTCAAAATAAGTAGGATAGTGATGTATTTGTAACAGGTGTAGCTTGACAGTCAAATAAAATTTATTTTGAAACATCAGCCTCAACTTAATTGTGTACCTATTACAAATGTAAATCAATGTGTAACATATGAATGTGTCATCACTTTCTATCTCCGCCCAACCCTATAATTCCATATAACACCCACTAAATAATGGTATGTGAACATTTCATTAATCATGGACATTTGTCCGTTTCAAAAATATATGCATGTCTGTTCGTGCATGTGCCCTGTTCATACCTGCAAATCTGATGGCCTGTTGCCATTAATCAACCCTGCATGTTGTTTGACTGTGTATTTCTGTTCAAATAATGCATGTGATATTGATATGCCCCTTGTTCAATGGTGTTAATATCTGGGTGTTTGTTTGATGGGAATACCAATGCATGCTGTTACAACTAATCTGAATGGAATACAATGCCACTAACCCAAACTAACATAACTACTCACAAACCTAGAACGCTTGGGAAGGCAGGTCCCAGCGGACCCACCTCTCCCACCTCAGCTGGTGACTGCACCTGGCACTAGTGCCCAGGATGGACCCTCCGTGGCCCTGTGCCACCTTCGGGTGGAAGCGCTGCAGGATGGGGCCCGTCCCCTCTGCAAGTGTGGCCGGAGGGGTCCGTCCACTCACCCTCCGCGGTGTCCGGTCTGTGGTGCGAAGGGAGATCCAAGACACTGTTCTTGGGCCCCTACGCCAGCTTGAGGCTCGTGTGGCACAGCTAACGGCCCCGCCGCTGCCCCACACAGCCCCCAGCACAGCCCCGTCCTGGGCTGTGAAGGAACAGTGGCAACTGCCTATGGGTGGGGATATCAGTTCCACTGTTGCCATCTGTGGGCTCATGCATCTTGGAAATCCCAACCTCCGTCCCGTCAATTGTGTAACCCCCACGTGTGTCATACACCCCTGTATGCCTTGTCTGTCTTGTCTGTTAACCTACCCAACCTACCTCCCCAGCTATACCGACTTCCTTCACCTGACATACCACTCTCACCTGAAAAAAAAAAAGGGCAATCTGTACCCACAAAAAAATTACGCCCCATACATAGCTGTCCATGTCGCACACATGTCTGCTTGACATTGAAACAGTTAATTACAATTGGCTCTACAACAAATATTAATGTTGTCCTGACACCTCTCTCAGGGGTGAAAGGTTTCCAATGTCTCACCAAAATACATGGAAATGCACAGCTGTTGCTGCCAAAGACATGGGCATCTATGGGCCTTACCTACATCCCTCCTGCAAATCCCACGCTTGTTTCCCTACTGACTTACCCTCTTTGTGACCCCTTTTCACCACTTTCCTGTCACCCCTTTTTCTTTTCTTTCAAAGAAATTAGCTGGTGTGCTTGTGTTAGCGGAGCTCACCGCCAGTGCAAGCGTGAGCTCCGCGCAAACGAGCGCAGACCTGGTTTAAAGTGCTTAAAAGTGCCTTTATGGCACTTTGATTGACAGGTCCTGTACTCAGTTTGAAAGTTTGCAAACAAAAATAAATTCCCACTGTCAGTCTCGAACCCAGGACCTTGGTAACATTAGTCTGTATGACCTACCACTAAGCCATGCTTGCCTTACAAGAACACAGTGCTAAAATAAATATAACATGTAATAGTAAAAAATCAGTATAAAAGCAGTATAGGAGATGTACTATCTGAAGCATGTCAGGCAGAGTTTTAATGGCCAAATTACTGGATTCCCATACTAGGTCAGTGTTAACAGAAACAGCCCTGCTACCTGTTAGCTTGCACATAATAACGTAAGGTAATGTACATATGTGAAGGTATGTATATCTACACATACATATATATAAATATATATTAATACATATGAAATATAGTTGTAGGTCTCAGTAGCCATACACACTCACTACAGGAAACAGTGAACATAATTGCAGCAACCTGAATCTGCAACACAGCCTGACCCCTGTGTGACCTACTTACCCTTCTAACTGCTTAAAGGTGGCCTCAGCACTTTGATTGACAGGTCCTGTACTCAGTTTGAAAGTTTGCAAAGAAAAATAAATTCCCACTGTCAGTCTCGAACCCAGGACCTTGGTAACATTAGTCTGTATGACCTACCACTAAGCCATGCCTGCTTTACAAGAACACAGTGCTAAAATAAATATAACATGTAATAGTAGGAATCAGTATAAAGGCAATATAGGAGATGTACTATCCAAAGCATGTCAGGTAGAGTTTTAATGGCCAAATTACTGGATTCCCATACTAGTTCATTGTTAACAGAAACAGCCCTGCTACCTGTTAGCTTGTACATAGTAACGTAAGGTAATGTACATATGTGAAGGTATGTATATCTACACATACATATATATAAATATATATTAATACATATGAAATATAGTTGTAGGTCTCAGTAGCCATACACACTCACTACAAGAAACAGTGAAGATATATGCAGCAACCAGAATCTGCAACACAGCCTGGCTTCTGTGAGACCTACTAACCCCTTTAACTGCTTAAAGGTGCCTCCAGCACTTTGATTGATAGGCCCTATACTCAACTCAAAAGCAGAATATGAGCATACTAGTAGGCCCTACCACAAGACCATTGTAACACTAGTCTGTATGACCTACCACTAAGCCATGACTCTCATACAGGAATATAGTGCTAAATAAGTGGAACATGTAATAGTAGGACTGAAGATAAAGGCAATATAGTATGTCTACTACCCAAAGCATGTCATGCAGACTTTTATAGTCCCAATTACTGGATTCCCATACTAGTGTAGTGTTAACAGAAACAGCCCTGCTAATTGTTAGCTTGTACCCAATAATGTCAGCTAATGTACATATATGAAAGTATGTATATGTACACAGATATATATATATTTATATAGCAATACATATGACATATAGTTGTAGGTGTCAGTATGCATACACACTCACTACAGGGAACAGGCAAGAGAAATGCAGCAACCTGAATCTACAACACAGCATGAAGCATGGGAGATGTACTAACCTTCACACTCACAAAACACTGTCAACAGCATACCAGCATGGTCCATGCCCTACAATCTGAAAGGGCAACGCCTATCTCACATACCCTTTTATAGCAGTGTCCTGAAATCACAGTGAGACATGCAATCAGTACACACCCAGCTGCATGCAATTAGCAAATGCTGCCTTACAATTGGTGCAGAGGTAATCACATGGACCTATGCAGATACCTACAAAAGCATTGAGTACCCACACTACACTCACGCAATACATTCACTGCACAAACACTACGGAGAAAGAGAGAGAGAGAGACAGAGAAAACAACCAAACAAATATTAGGACTGCCAGCAGCAAAAGCAGCAGCAAGCAGAAAGCAGCAAGGAGCAAGCAGCACCACTGGCACAGCAACAGCTGCCACAAACACAGGTAATGCAAAGTAGCAGGTTAATCCTGTGTATACTGTGACACCTCCAAATGTATCATAGTTCACTATCTATAGGTATGTCCATGAGATAGGTTGTGTGTACATAGTCATGAAATATAAACATATGTAATATTGTTGTACATGTGGGCCATAACTAACACTTCCATAGCTTAGAACACAAGGCCAGTTGTGCATATGATGCAGTAGTTCCCAGGGTCAGTAGAGGTTCCTCCTCATTGGTGTGGGACCACTGTGTATGTATGGCACTGTTCAGGTACATATCCTGTAGTATGGCCAGGGATTAATATCAGTCTGTCATGTGGTGCTATGTCCTCCAGGGGTGAATGTAGCACACATCCAGGGATACCATTTCGTAACAGTGATGATATGTGTTCTGCAATGATGAGGGTGGCTCTCACCTGGACATGTGAGAGGATAGGGAGGTTACAGTCATCTGGGATAACTAATAACACATGTGTAGGACAATGGGGGGGGGTACCTGCACCTAAACTGTCTGCAACAATGTTGCCAATATCTGTGCATTTGGTGAATGTGAAGCATCTTAACACTGCAGACAACAGATGCCTTCCGCTCATGTGAATCTGCCCTGTGCTGCAGTAGCCTCCTACTATTGTTATACAATATGCCTGTATCTGTAGTCCACTGGACAGGATTAATAAGTGGTGTGCAGTTGTTCTGGGTTAGATATCTGTGTGCACAGTACATGCAGTATGTGGGATGTCTGTGGTAAGCATATGCAAAGGTGCTGGCGGTGTGTGTTGTGGCTTCCACTGGCCCAGTGGTCTGCATGGATAGCATCACTGTCATAACTACTGAATAACTGTGTAATTACATGCATACATAGCAAGGTAGTGTACTGTGATGTATATCCAGGCTGAGTAATGTGTGTCCACATCACAGGGTTGGACGGCAGCACACATCCAGTATGTATGGATGAACACCCAGAATGTGTCAGACGTGTCACCTGTGCAGAAGTATCTGGCCATTACCTGTGCATCCCCCACAACACACACACATGCAACATATGGCAGAAGTACTATAGCAGTACACACATGTTCATAGGTTCATAGGTTCATAGGTTCATACTAGGCTATCTGCCCGAGGGCATTTACAAGCTTAGCCCATCGTTTTGTGGCTTAAGCCACCCCTTTAGTATGGTGAACTATACCCATTATTTTGCTGTGCCTCTGTCGAGCAGTGACACTGAGGTAATCCCTGGGGTATATCTGCGATCTCCCATCCATTGGTCAAGATTTCTCTTGAACAAGGCCAGCGAGGTGCTCTGCCTCACATATACCGGGATTTTGTTCCACAGCATAGGGAGTCTTTGGGTGATGAATCTATCCCTCCAGCACGTCCTATTAATAGCCGTGTCGAGGTTTAAGTCTCCGCCTTGTGGCTCTGATGGATCTAGATTTTTTGAGGTGAAGCATATTCATCAAATCTGGGTTTGACATGGCCTTGTATGTTAGGCAAAGGTCACCTCTGAGCAAGCGGTAAGCGACTGAATACAACATACATGGACATGCTGGAGGGGCATATTCCTAACCGAGAGGCTCCCTTCACTCTGTAATGAGCTCGAACAGTTGAGAATGAACAGTTCATAGGTTCATACTAGGCTATTTGCCCTAGGGCATTGGTAAGCCTAGTAGAATGTGTTTGTCTTTGCCACCCAATTACAAGTTATGCTGCTATGCCCTTGTCCGACGTTAGTATACTGTGCCTCTGTCTAACAGTGACATAGAAGTGATACCTGGGGTACAACTATGATCTCCATCCACTCATCCAGATTCCTATGGAAGAGAGTCAATGAGGGACTCTGCCTAACCAGTAGTGTGAGCTCATTACAGAGTGAAGGAGCCTCTCGGTTAGAATATGCCCTCCAGCATGTCCATGTATGTCAGTGCTGAGGTCCAGCTCTCCTGAGCATGTGGCTGTATGGGACTCTGATTGCCTGAGGTGCAGCACGTTCATTACTGCTAGGTAGGACATGGCTGTATATGGCACAGATTGCCTCTGAACAGGCAGTATGCCACTGAGTCCAGCTGGATTCACTTTACCTGGGCAGCATATGACATCTGTGTGAGCCATTGCATCCCCTTGATGATGTACTGCTGTCCTGTACCAGTTGCTGTAGGTGTCTGGTTAGGTACATCCCAAAAGGTGCATTGTACGCAATTATAGGCCTGATGATGGATGAGTAAAGAGGCACAATGACCTCCCCTGCCATACATGTGAATCCCTCATGATTAGCTGGGCTATATAACATGTCTGTCAATCCACGTTGGCCATGTGGTAGACAAATGACAGACCGCTACCATGTTTCTTCCCCAGGTCCCCAACCACGCCTGCTGTACTCGAGGGGCTAACACCTATGTGCTACTGTGGCACCAGGGTGGAGGCGTGGGAATCTCCAGTGAGTACTGATACTGCCCCTCCCTTGTTCAAGTGTTGGGGCCGACAAGAATGGTAACAGCTATAACGTGGTAGTACTGGTGTGCTCCTGTGAAACCTGAAACAGGTTCATGTTACTGCACAGATATCGATGTCTAGAATGCTAGGTAGGGTTTTGACTGCGTGCATCCTTGGGTCTAGACGTCCAGTGTTGAGTAGCATCACTCTTACTTCCTCATCCTTTGTGATACAAATGGATGTGGGTTTGCCTTATGAGCCTTGCCTAATACAGGCACTATGGGTGTAGCAGGAGGCTCCGCCAAATGTCAATAGGACTGTGGTGACAGGTGCAAGCTGTCCCTAGCAAAGCATACCACCCCAAGATGGCAGGCATTGGCACACCTGTGAATGACACCAGTATGTCAGTCAATTGTTGGAAGGGATCATCGTGCCTTGATATTGTGGCATCGTTCTAGGTGAGGGTAGGATGCTACTCAAGGTCAGGGTCAAACTGTCTCGGGCTACATGCTCAGAGAGCTCTGTAATGTCTCATGTCATGTAGTCCAGGGAGGAATGTGTCAGGCCATTCACAGCAGCATGGACATTGACTGAGTCATACCTGTACCTGCCTTGGGGTTACCTGAGTGTTTGTGTTATGTGGCAGGTCATAGTGCCTGACAGGCTGCACACCGTGACCCTCACCTCGTTAAGCCTGGTGAGCGTGATGTGAGTGTGCCTGATGATAGAGGCACCTAGTACAGGTGTATGAGGTGTGTTGTTAACTGTTAATGGCTGTGAGTGTTCAGCACACTGGCTTTGTGTGATATGTGTTGCACATGTTCGTTTATGTGGTAGTGGTTGCCTGGATGTCTGCTTAGGAGGTCTCTGCTGTATAGGCAGAGCTGTGGTCTGAGCCTACAAGTATGATCATGTGTGATCATGTGTTAGGTCCTCTGTTGTGGTAGGTCTACGTGAGACTGGAAGTGTAGTGAGTGATCCCCTTTGCCACCTGACTGGTTATGGCGGTATTGAGTAGACAGAGCCTAGCCTCCAGTCTGGTATATGGTTGCATCACTCACATGAGTTTGAATTTGTTGTTAGGAGGAGGGGGTTGTCTGTGTACATGCATCTGTTCTAACATTGTCTCTGGAGTACCACACTCACCAGCTGGACTGGGGAGGGAACTGACAACTGACCTCTGGACATGCTAGAATACTATTGTGAATTCTGTAATCATTAATGATTGAAAACAAGGTCCAGTGGGGAGTGAGGGTGTACTGACATTACCTACAACTGCTGACTGATATAAAAGTGTCAGTGAGCAAGTGCCAGGTAACCTAAGTGTAATGTGTCACAATTAATTAAATGCAAAAATGACAAGCAGTCACTTGCTGTCATGTGTAACATGGAAGTACGTACAGTAAGCAATGCAGATATCAGTAGTGAGTCACAGATGTGTTGAGAAGATGTGTACTATGTGGAAGTAGCATACCAGTGAAATAACAAGCTAACAGATAACAAGCATATAAACAAAGGTAGATCCAGGAGGCCTGGATGTAGTGTTTGCTACAACAAACAAGGTGTAGCAATGTCAGTAAGATACAGCTCAGATATGCAGGCACTATAAACCTGAAACCAGATGTCCCCAGCTATGAATGGCAGAGTACAGCCTATTGTCACACACGAGTGCAGACCACAAACCTCGTTAATGTTAAATAACTGGCCTGAAGGCCAACTGCCCATACCAGAAGTAATACACTTGTACACTGGGCCCACAATCAGCAGTTCCCAACTTCAATGGATGAAAGATATGTGTCCTGCCACCACAGTGCTTGCCACCAACCTCCCTAATGTAAAACAACCGGTCTGAAGGCCAAGTACTTAGTACAAATGACATAGAATGATAGCTACACTGTAATCAAGTTTTAACCAAGCAGTAATAAGTAGAAGTTAACACTCCCTGTATAGAATGTGTACCATGTATTGTTGAGATACTATGCTGATAACCTGTTTGTGTACCTTTCCAGATAGACATGGCACCAAAAAGGAACCCTGCCTACTCTGCTGCAGAGGATGACGTGATTCACCAGAGCCTGGTGCGTGACTATGCCATCCTGTTCTCACGCACCACCCAGAATCAGCAGGAGAGGTCTGCACTGTGGCAAAACCTCGTTAGCAGGATAAATGATGTTGGCATGCATGATAGGACATATGAGCAGGTGAGACATCACTGCAGTGATTTGATAAGAAATGTCCGCCATGATGCTGCAGATATCCGCAGGCAACAAGTTGCCACAGGTGGGGGGGTGGCCACACATCCCCCCCTCACCAGACAGAAGGGGCTACTGCTAAGTGTTGTGGATCCAGCCCCAGAACAACAGCAACAATCATGCATCCTGATGGAGGTTGGATCCACACAGCAACAAGACAACGAGCGTGCAGGTAAGATGCCATATTCATTTATTGTTATTACTTTTACATTTGTTGACCCAGATAGTCTAGCTGGATATAAGTCCATTTTCAGTAGAGGCCTGTGGAGAAAAGCTCCACACATAACGTAATAAAGGCAGACAGACAAGTTGTTAATACAGACAGCCAACATAATAGAATTGTACACCAGCCTGTTAATTAAATCAACATACATGTAAGGAAGTCAAACAGTTTAGAGTCATACACAATGTACCGTTGGTTTCAAAGCAATCCTACCTAAAGCATACTGGTTATGCAATAAGGCAAAAGCCATATACATAATAGTTAGGGCTCAGAAGGGTAGAGAAGTAGAAGGAGTATGACAGATACAATGATATGGAAGAGGCAGGAGTCAAGAAGGGAAGTGAGGAAAAGAAGGAAGACAGTCAAGAGGAGGTGGGAGGGATGGGAGAAGTAGGTCAGAGCATAGAAGGACATCAAGGTGAAAGAAACAGGGTAGAAGCTAGTTTCTATGCACAATGAGGGGTTAAAGGTGAAGAGAGGGTAGGGAGAGGGACGTTAGCCTGGACTCCAAGAAGAACAAAGCCAGTGGTTTTGTATAAGTATAGTTTGAGTTGACATTTGAAGAGAGGTAAGGGTGAGATTAGAGTTAACTCCTGGTATGTACATATGACTGTTCTGTACGCTGTTACTTCATGCACGCATAAGGTGTGCATGTGGTATGTATCTGTCATCATGATATATATACAGACATGATGTGCAGCTGATGTGTATAAGGGAACTAGTGTACTACTGTACTGTATCATGTGCAAAACGAATGGCACACATGTGCCCACTGACATTACTCTCTTCACACTTCCAGGTCCCTCCCATCTAGCAATGAGGCAGGCCATACATGCTGGTGAGTCTTTTTAACATTATCTGTAAAACAATTTATAAAACTAGGAAGAGTAGTGTAACTCTGTAGTAGACATGCTGGTGACTGTGTTCACAATAACTGTAATTGACAGGTAGTAAATTGAGTAGTGTAACACGGTACTGATGTGTGTGTTTACTGTGGGGTGTGCATGTGTGCAAGTGTGCCTGTGCCCAAGTGTGCATGTCTGTTAGTGTCCATGACTGCATGTGTCCATTTCTGAATGTGTGCATTAGTATTGAAGTGCATCTCTGTCAAATATGTATTGAGACTGTAATCTGTGTTCCATGTTTTCCTCCCGTAGGTTCTGGTGCTGCTCTGGTGACCTGCAGCAGGGAACCTGAATCTTGTGCCCCAGCTACTGATGATGATGAAATGTCTGTAATGGTGCAGGAAGGTGTGTCTGGGTCCGCCATTGGTCAGCCAATTGACAGTACACAGCTTTCAACCCCGTCAATGCGCACAGTCATCCTGCCGTTACATCCTTTGTCACCATTGTCCCTAGGTGATGGACAGTCAGCAGTGGGCATAGATCAGGGTAATGTGGTACCTGTGGTACATGCATCCCCACAAGGCAGCCATGAGCAGGGGCGTCCAATGGTATCATGCAGACAGTCGCCCATGGGTTCTCGTGGGGGCATCTGTGGCCGTACTGCCTCTGGCCGATGTGCCCAAGGAGGTATGTCAACCTCCACTATGTTTAGAACTGTCATGCAGGCACAGGCACGTATGGAAAGGTACACCAGACAGGGTCTGAGGGAGCTGAGAGCATGTCGCACAGCCATGACAGACGGCATGCGTGATGTTGCGAATGCTATCCGTAACTTCACAGATGTCGTTGACAGACGTTGTGGGGGCAAAGAACAGCTGCTCCACAACCAGATGTCCATGGGCCAGGGCGATGGTGTGCGTTTGCGACATCGACGTGGCCGTATGCCAGCAAGAGCACCAGCTGGCAGTTGCCGCGGACGACAACAGGCCCACTCGCATGCCTCAAGTGCCAGCACCAGCCCCAGCAATGCTGGGTCTGTGCTGTCATCCAGACGCCCCAGGAGACCACGTGCACGTGGCTCTGGACAGTCCCAACAGGAACTGTGTCCAGTCAACACACCCCTGCTTCCGATGACAGTACCCAGTCTGGGTTAGTACCGGATACGGCCCGTAGCACCCCTGCCAGGCACAGGTACCGTGTCCGTGCCCACAGACACTGATCTGGATGACCTGACAGGTGCAGTCTGTGGCTGTCCACAAAACCCTGTACATGGCAGCCATTATGTGGGACTGTGTGTGCTTACACACATGCAGAAACCTAACACCTAGGGCAAACACATACACACACACACTGCACCAACAGCGGTCCACCCTGTACTGCTGCCCCTCACAAACACACATACACACACATGTCAATTGGTGTTACCAGTGGCCGGCTTGGGCATACCTAACCCACACCCTGTGCATATGATGACACTGTGCCACCTCCTGCATACTACAACATCGGTGCAGGTAAAGGTAAACACGTTGCTGATGCACAGGGTGACTACATAGATGTGTATAAGTAGTAACATGTTGGTAACTGTTGACTGTTGCAGTATAATTGTGTGTATATCCCAGCAGTCCTGCTGCAGTAACTGTATGAATGTCCTCAATTGTTATCTGCACCCATACTACTTAAAGTGTACCAGCTGCACACCATCACATGCTAACATTGACTATGGCAATGCATCTTGTGCTGTTATGTAGATTCAGCTACATGTATCTGTTCTGTCACACATGCATTTATACACACCCTGCTACCCACACACATGCACACGCTCACCTGCCATTCCCATTATTTATCACCCTACATGAGTAGCTGTTGATACATGACAGGTACACATTTCAGAAGTGCACTATGTTGTTTACTACTGGCATCCCCTTCTCTACCTGTACTCACAGGGTGCAGGCAACCTCATCAGTTGAAAGATGTAATGTGCATCAGGTACTGTAGTACCCTGATTGCCACATCAAACATGTTTCCCATACTGAAATGCACACACAGACACATCCCACATCCACACACTTGCCACATTCAGGCTTCAGAACACTATCTAGGTATATTCGGGTACATGTGTGTGTTACAGTAGCATGTAACACTATACTGAGTACTGGCAGTTAGTTGTCTGTTGTCATGTTGTCTGTATAGAATAAAAGAATTGTTTGATTATCCTACTCCGCTTTGTGGACATTACTTGAAGAAGTGTTACCTTACGTGTTATCAGTACCACCACCTTCTGTTTTGTAGTTTTGTTTGTATAGGGTGCTATCAACATCACTGCTTGTTAAGGGTAATGACCACCCTGCAGTGCATAGCCCCATGTGGCAAAAGCCACATCCCACCCCATCATTGTGCACACACACTAACCACACCAACAGTAAAACACATACTTTCCATTTGCAAGATTCAAACCCATACCTAACTGTGCAATGACAGTAGAAACAGACACATTAGCAGTGTGTGCTATTTGCAGTAGTTGGAGAAATCTTTACTAATGCTGTACTTAGAGGGTGCTGACATCATCTGTGTGTAGGAGGAGGGATGTGCACCCTGTAGTGTGTTCTCCCAGTTGGCAAAAGGCAGTTAACCCTCCCAGCATAGTGCACACACATAAACCACACTCATACTAACACACATACATTCCCTTTGCAGGATTCAAACCCCTACCTAACTACGTTATGACACTGAAGAAAGACGCATTAGCAGAGCGCTATGCAAATTACTGGAGGACTTTACTACAGGTGATATAGTTATACAGTCCTGACATCATCAGTGTTTCAAAGGGGATCTGCATCCTGTACGATACTGTCACAGTTGCTAAAGGGACATTTCCCACACACACACATCGATGTGTTGGAGGTTTGCATATGTGGGGATCCAGAACTCCAGTGTGATTAGTATATGGTTTGATTGCAACAATGAGGATATACTCCCAGTGGTGAGCAGTTTGTACTCATGTTTGTAAAGATCAGCTCTAGTATATCTGCCCCTCTTGTGGGAAGGTTGGTTACCTGTTCCATAGCCAAAGAATGTCTGATCAATGGGAACCTTAGAGCTTGGGTATTGTGGCTTGTGTAATGTTCACAGTCTATGTTTGGGTAGCTGGCATCACCCAGTATGATGGTGTTTGCAGAGTAATCTAAACTCTCCTGTGTCAGCATGAAGGCTGTGTGGGAGTCCTGAGTTTGAGAGGGTGCTGTAAGAGCTCCTCTGTGTCTCTTTCCATGTGGTCCAGGGAGGTACGTCTCAGGTTGTTTGCACCAGCATGGACAATGTCTGCCTCATAGCTGTACTTGCTGTGGAGTGACCTGTGTGCCTGTGTTATGTGGCACATTCTATCACCCAACAGGTAGCTGACTGTGACCCTCACCTTGCTCTGTCTGGAGGGCGGGACGTCTGTCAACAGCTCATGTCACGCAAGTGCACACCCCTCATAAATGATGTGGAAACCTTCAAAGGCCCAAGGCCTGTTGAAAATATGGACCAGACTGCAGATACCTGTATAGAGGCATTCTGTGGACACATTCAGGAATGCATGGATCATGAAGCCACATATGAAAGCATGACCCAATTCTCCAAAGGCAGATGTCCTGGGTCCCGGACACCAGCCATAAACACACTATACAATAGAAGGATGACGCCACTACATGATACAACAACCTCCCAAAATGTGAAGGCACCACTGATGAGTATTGGAAGACAACTACAGGCACCCATATGATTGTCTAAGGCCATCTTTGAGAGAGGATTCCACAAGCCACTGAGGATAATCACAAGGCTGCCTGTAGTTATGTTAGTAACCTGGGTGGTACTACCCAGATATGCTCAGAGGTAATCCAATATGTCACACAAAATATAAAACACACAGACATTGCCATCATCCTAGTGGACAGGTTCAATGCTGCCTTCTCTCCCCACCACACCAAAAGGGCAAATATGTCTCGCAGCACAGTGCTCCCCCCCCTGACATCACAGATGCTCAGGTAAGAGATGCCCTTCCCAAAGCAATAAACACTGCATCAATGGGACCAGACAGTGTCCCAGGCTGTGTCCTACATGAACCACAAGAAGAGCTACACCCAGACATAACACCACTGTTCAGTCCCAGCCTTAATACACGATATGTGGCCAGAGAGTGGCATACAGCAACAGTGGTTCCTCAACATTCAGGTGGTGCCGTCACGGATCCTGGACACTACTCGCCCCATATGTCTGACTAGCTTTGTCTGCAAAGCTATGGCAAGGATCATCATGAACCTCACATATCTAGATATTGTGGACCTACAGACATGTCACCATACACAGTTTGGCTTTGTCAATGGCAAATCCTGCCTATCAAACCTGTTTGATTCTTTGAAACAGTCACCAAGGCTACTGTCAAGGGGTAGGAGGTCCACACAGCCTACCTGGACCTTGCATAAGCCTTGGATACAATACCCCACTTGTGCATTCTAGGGAAGCTCACCAGTGTACATATTAACCCCTATGTCACTATGGGTATTGCACAGTGGCTCAAGGGCAGAACACACATGGTAGAATTGCTGGAGCCATGTCAGCCTCCAACCTGGTACAAGTGGTGTCCCACAAGGCACAGCCCTAGGAGCTGTCATGTTCATTATATATTTGTCATAGGTACAGGCCAACATGGAAGTACTGTGGCTCAGCAAGTCACAGGTGACTGCAGATCGAACACCATAATCAACTCACCAGCTAACACACGCATCCTCCAAAAGGGACTCTTGCAAACACACGACTTGTGCCACAGCCATGGCCTCAACGTGAATGACAGAAAGAGTATAGTCATCCCCTTTGTCAAACAATAAGTGCAGACCAAGGAATTCTGGACCTTGGGGTACGCAGGTTGATAGCATTCTACCATTTGACAACAACATGGACAAAGTGGTTAGGTAAGCATGTTATATGGGCCACATCATCATGGGATCCACATGTAGGCCAGGGGAGGACATTGTGCCCCTTTACTCATCCCTCATCATGCCCATAATTGACTATGATGAACCTGTCGGCATGCACCTTACCAGACACCTGCAGCAACTGGAGCTACCACATATGTACCTCGACAAGGGGATCAAAGTGCTCAAACAGATGCCACATACTGACTGGTTAAAGTAGCAGCAGCTCTACTCAGTGACATACTGCCTCTTCATAGGCAATCTTTGCCTGACATAGAAGGCCAGGTCATACCCTCACTTAATGGCCATGCTGCATCTCAGAATATCCAGATCCCACCAGGATACATGCTGGAAATACTTGAACCTCAGGAGTGATATACATAGGACATGCTGGAGGGGCACATTCACAACTCACAGGCTCCCTTCATTCCTGATTATTATCCCAATAGAGGTTAGGCAGACTGACTCAGTGACTATCTTCAAGAGTGATATTAATGACTGGATGTGACATTGTAGGGTTACCCTGGGTATCACTTATGTGTCACTGTGAGAAAGAGGCACAGTATACTAACCTTGGAAAAGGGCATAGCAAGACAGATTCACAATGCATGTTGAAAGGCACACACATTCTGGCTATGTGGATACATGCCCTGGGCAGATATCCCTGTACGAACCTATGGACCTATGTCTCTTTTTCACCATTGGCCCTATGTGCTGTCAATCACCAATGTAATCTCAATACTCCGGTAGCATGTGCAAAGGTCAGTTGTCAGTCACCTCTATGGCACAGTTGTGGAATATGTGTGTCATGTAGTAATGTCACAGCTGCCACATGTACACAGTCAACCCTATCCCCTACCCATTGATGTACATCACATGTATGAGATGGAAACACATGGCCAAACTGTAACAACAACATACAAGTCAGTCAGATGCATGGACACATATGACTCAGTCATTGTCCATGCCACCACAGCTGATGTGGGATGTCGCTCACTGGGATACATGATAGGGAACATGGAAGGGATCACTGAGCAAGTGACACAGGCTGGTAGACCCCTGACCTTGGTTGGCATCAGACCCTCACCAGGGATTCCGACAAATTACTGAATGCTAATGAATAAGTGTAGCTACAACACCCTAGCTGAATGGTTCTTAGCATGCAGTCACTGCATTGCTATGGAATACTGTCTTACCACTCCCACAACAGGTGAAAACATGCAGCTCCTGTACATCAACAACATGTAGACTTTATGCCCCAGACCAGGTGTGCATCCCTCACTACTAGGCTGATAGCATCTACATCTCACACTGTATATACACATCCCACATGCAGCACCTGCACAGAAGACCACGTTCATAATGTTACCCTGTGCAAATACCATGTATTCACATGTGGCAGGCATCACACATGGTAACTATTGAAAGTCACAGGTACATATGTGTATTTGGCACACACATACATCATGTGTGCATTGCCATAACCGGTGTAATCAATGTCATGCATTATTGTGAGGGACAACCCACACACATGGGCATTATGTGTGTGCACAACACACGTGGCATGTCTGTAATCAAAAGCCATACATAATTGTGATATCATTTAGAAAGGGGCATGTGCATCCTGTAGTGTGTTTTCCCAGTTGCCAAAAGGGATATATCAATCATACACACTTACCCCCCTTCACACACACTTGCCACCTGCTGGATTCAAACCCCTACCTAACTATGTTATGACACTGGAGACGGACGCATTAGCACAGCGTGCTATTCGCATTACTGGGGGATTTCCTTTCCCCTGATATACTTATAGGGTGCTGACATCATCAGAGTTTAGAAAGTGGAATGATCATCCTGTGGTGTGTTTTCCCAGTTGCCAAAAGGGATGTTTCTTTCATACACACTTACACACACACTTACCCCCTTCACACACACTTGCCACCTGCTGGATTCAAACCCCTACCTAGCTATGTTATGACACTAGAGATGGACGCATTAGCACAGCGCTATTCGCATTACTAGGGGATTTCCTTTCCCCTGATATACTTATAGGGTGCTGACATCATCAGAGTTTAGAAAGTGGAATGATCATCCTGTGGTGTGTTTTCCCAGTTGCCAAAAGGGATGTTTCTTTCATACACACTTACACACACTTACCCCCTTCACACATACTTGCCACCTGCTGGATTCAAACCCCTACCTAGCTATGTTATGACACTAGAGACGGACGCATTAGCACAGCACGCTATTCGCATTACTGGGGGATTTCCTTTCCCCTGATATACTTATAGGGTGCTGACATCATCAGAGTTTAGAAAGTGGAATGATCATCCTGTGGTGTGTTTTCCCAGTTGCCAAAAGGGATGTTTCTTTCATACACACTTACACACACACTTACCCCTTCACACACACTTGCCACCTGCTGGATTCAAACCCCTACCAAGCTATGTTATGACACTAGAGACGGACGCATTAGCACAGCGCGCTATTCGCATTACTGGGGGATTTCCTTTCCCCTGATATACTTATAGGGTGCTGACATCATCAGAGTTTAGAAAGTGGAATGATCATCCTGTGGTGTGTTTTCCCAGTTGCCAAAAGGGATGTTTCTTTCATACACACACACACACTTACCCCTTCACACACACTTGCCACCTGCTGGATTCAAACCCCTACCTAGCTATGTTATGACACTAGAGACGGACGCATTAGCACAGCACGCTATTCGCATTACTGGGGGATTTCCTTTCCCCTGATATACTTATAGGGTGCTGACATCATCAGAGTTTAGAAAGTGGAATGATCATCCTGTGGTGTGTTTACCCAGTTGCAAAAAGGGATGTTTCTTTCATACACACTTACACACACACTTACCCCCCTTCACACACACTTGCCACCTGCTGGATTCAAACCCCTACCTAACTATGTTATGACACTACAGACGGACGCACTAGCACGGCGCGCTATTCGGATTACTGAGAGAATCCTTTTCTCCAATAAACTTATAGGGTGCTTACATGATCAGTGTCTAGAAAGGGGGATGAGCATCCTCTGGTGTGTTTTCACATTTGCTAGGAGTAAAATTTGGACCAAGTGTGTGAGCATGCCCAGTTCAGCCTTCCCATGGCATGTTGTGTGAAAGATGTCTCATTTATCTAAGTGTGTGAGCATGCCCAGTGTGGGCTTTACATATGTTGAACTCTGCAGCCCATCACATTTGTGGATGAGTGTGACCTTCAACAAATACCTCCAGTTTATGGTTGTGTGTTCTGTGCCATGTTGTGTAGTTACTGTCCAAATGCTTTTGTGTGAACAAAACAGGGAGTATACTGTGCCTGCAGGTTTTGCATGGGATACTTTGCACACAATTGTCAACATCCGTTCATACTGACCTAACACTGTAGCACTGTCTAGTGTAGTGTTTCAGTACTTTCACTGTGGTGGTCAGTATCCTGGGCTTTAGTCCTATCACTGCTTTACATTTCCATAGTGTGCACAACAGCCTGGTTAGGGTCCAGTTGTGCACATCTGCACAAAGGCAGTGCCTCTACAGACCCTGGTAATTGCTGCCCCATAAGCTTAACAAGTGTAGTCTGCAAATCTATGGAGAGGATCATAATTGAGCTCATAAACAAAGATATAGGGGACATGCAGACATTGTACCCATCCCATTTTGGCTTGGTCAGGGGCAGATCATGCCTTCTGTACTGGGTTGACATCTTCAAATTGGTCACTTAGGCCATTGTTGGGGAAAGGCAGTCCATACAGCCTACCTTGGCCTTGCAAACACTTTCAACACAATACCCCACTCAGGTATTGTGGAAAACCCTAACAACTGAAATGTAAACCCATATGTCACAAGATGGGTTGCAAACTGGCTTAAGGACGGGACCCACAGGGTTAGAGTTGCTGGCACTATGTTAGACTCCAGGCTGGTCACAGGTGGTGTCACACAGGGCTCAGTCCTTGGCCCCCATTGTTTGTCATGTACTTCCCAGAAGTACAGGCCAACATGGGAGGACTTTGGATGACAATGTTAGCAGATGACTGCACACTGGGCACCATAGTGGACAGTGCATCACACACAGATATCCTCCAGAAGGGACTCACAGTAACTGATAGCTGGTGCCAGGGCCATGGCCTGAAGTCAAAGTGCACAACATGTGTAGACATACCCTTCAGGAAAAGCAAGGTGACCCCAAGCTACCATATAGGTGGCAATCCTCTAAGCACAGTGGAGGTTATCATGGACCTGGGGACCCAGGTTGACAGTCGCCGTTCTTCTGAGACTCACATTGCTAAAGTGGCTAGGAAGACCTTCTACATTGCCCACCTGATCAGGATGGGATTCACATCCAGATCTAGTGGGTCATTGTTCCACTGTACTCTTCACTTATCAGACCGGTGATCGAGTCGAATGCCCTATTCTGGCTGTATCTCACCCAACATCTGCAGCAATTGGAGACACCCTGACTGTCCCCCACCTAAAGGATCAAGGAACCCCAACAGCTGTCATATGCTGCCAGATTGAAGACACTCACACTCTATTCACTCACATACCGTCTGCTTAGAGGTGACATGTGCCTGACATGCGAGGCCATGTCCAAACAGAGATTAATGGACATGCTCCACCTCAGACTCAGAAGATCCACCTGAACCACTAGTGCAGGTGACTTACACCATAGCAGGGATGTATGTTGGACATGTTGGAGGGATGGAGTTATCACTCGGAGACTCCCTATGCTGTGGAATACAATCCTGGTCCATTTGAGGCAGAGCACCTTGCTGGCTGTGTTCAAGAGGTATCTTGACCTAATGCTAGTCGGAGAGTGTGTTTGTCCATCAACACATTGTAAGCATAGTTTGCCATGTCATATGTCTTGTTTAGTATACTGTGCCTCTGTCTACCTGTGACATAACATTGATACCCAGGGTAAACCTCCCATCCACTCATTAGGATTCCTGTTGAGGGGACTCAACCAGTGTCTCTATGGACAACCTGTACTGGTAGTTTACTCATGTGTGGGGGTGGCTTCTGTGTTTTGGATAATGCAGTACAGCCTGTCCTATATATGTCAGTGCTGGGGTTCAGGTCCCTCATGTGCATAGCTCCCTGCCATTCAGATTGTACAAGGTGCAGCATGTGCATTGATTCCAGCTTGGACATGGCTTTCTACATCAGACACAGCTTGCATCTGGGTGGACATCATGGCAGTGTGTGGAGCTGCACTCTGTTTAATCAAACTACACATTACATGTGTTCCAGCTCTGTCATACTCCTGGTGAGGTACTGTTGTGGACTTTACAGGTGCTGGATGTGTGTGCATGAGGTACACCCCACAGGGGCTGTTGTGGTCATTTCTAATGCTGATGAAAGATAAATGCAGAACCAGAATGACCTCCCCTTAGCTAGATGTCAGACAGCATGGACCATACAATCACAACTGAAAACAGGACCCTCTCCACAAAGGGAAAGTGTCCTGTCTGGTGGACCCCAGCCATAAACAAACTGTATGACAGATGAGGGTTACTAATGCAAGACAGAGCTACATCTCCAAAAGGGAAGACAGCTGTGATCAGCACTAGTAGAAAGCTACATTATCTCATAAAGACATGCAAGGTCAACTTGGGGACATAAATCACCAAAGACAATGAAGGTAACCACACTGCTTTCTTCAGTTATGTCAGACACCTGGTTGTGAACCCTCGGATATGCTCAGAGTTGGTACACAACAACATATATTCCAGTGACCTGACAGATATTGGCAACATTCCGGCGGACAGCTTCAGTGCGATTTACCCCCCCCCAAAACAAGATAGTTATCACTGCTGTATGTAATCTCACTGTCATCTTGGATGTCCATGTGAGAGCCACACTCAGCAAAGACAAGCACACAGCATCCATGTGACCTGCTGGTATCTCCAGTTGCATGCTATGTGAACTCCAGAAGGGGCTGGACCCATATATACAACTGCTATTTAACCTTAGTCTTGCTACAGGATATGTACCTGAACACTGGTATACGGCAACAGTGGTCCCACTCCACAAAGGAGATGCCTCCACAGACCATGGCAACTACCACCACACAAGCTTAACCAGCCTTGTCTGCAAAGATATGGGAGGAGTCATGGAGCTCTTACACAGACACATTACTGACCTACGGACCCTTGTTCCCACCTAGTTGAGCTTTGTACAGGGCAGATCCTGCCTTTTGCACCTTTGCACCCGAAAAGTACCTACCATGAAGATCAGGGTTCTTCAACACATGTCATATGCTTCCAGAATAGAGGAAGTCCAGCTTTGTTCAGTGTCATACCGCATACTTACAGGTGACCTATGCCTGACATACAAGACCATGTCCAATCAGGATTTGGTGGACATGCTCCACTGCAAGCAATCCAAATCCACCAGAGCCATGAGAGCTGAGTATTTGAACCTCAGCACATACATGTATAGGACATGCTGGAGGGACAGAGTCATAACTCAGAGGCATCTCACACTCTAGCAGAGTATCCCAGTTCATGTTTGACAGAGTCCCTCACTGACTCTCTTCAGGAGACATCTGGACAACTGCATATGAGACGGAGGCACAGACTAGACAGAGACACAGTCATGTTATTCAATTACGTAAGGGGTCATAATGTGTCACTACTAAGTCAGAGGCACAATATTCAGAATCTATTCTGTACACTTATTACCACTATAAGGGTGGCAATAGCCACATCACTATGGCTAGGCCTTTACATGCACTAGGGGAGATAGCCTAGTAGTAGACTATGTCCCTATGAAACACCGTGTATGTGTAGCTATTGTCAATCAAACAGTATGATGTGGCTTGGGGGTTTGATATCTCCCTGTATTCCAACATTGTTTTGTCTATTCCTTCTAGCATGTCTAGGGATCAGTTGCTAGTGTCCTCTCCTGCTCAGCTGGTGAACCTGGGAATATTGAGGCACTGTTACACTTGCCTCATGTACACTAACAACCCTCTCCTTCTGCCATAAAACACACATACATGTGAGAGATGCAACTATATAGCCAAAGTGGAGGCTGAGCTCTCTCAACATAGGACTAGCAAGACCAGAGAGAAGGTGAAGGTAACCACACACATCACAAATCCAGTCTCACATGGCACTGTCACAACTTAAGATCATACACATAGACACACAGAGACACTCGGAGGCTCTGATCAGAAGTCTACCAGAATGGCAGTGGCCACCACAGCAGACACTCACACAACTGCCTCCACAGGGCACAGCACATGCAACACATTGACCACAGAGTCGGTGTGCCAAACAGTCACAGCCCTTAAGGCCAAACACAATGCCAGACACACTTGTCATAGGTGACTCCATAGTCAGACACACTGATGTCCCACTCACCAGATCAGGTACAGAGGAGGTCACAGTAAGCTGCCTATCGGGCACTGGAATCCACCACATAATGCAAGCACTCAGGTCACTAAACTGCAAGTACAGGTCTGACCCAGTCATAATCCATGCTGGTGTGAACGACCTGAGATGTACCTCCCTGGACTACATGGAAAGAGACATAGAGAATCCCTCTGATTATGTAGGCCAGGCAGGTATGACCCTGACCTTGACAGTATCCTACCTTCACCAAGTATGATGCCACATAAACAGAGACAAGATGATCAGCTGTAATATTTTGCTTAGACTATGGTGTCATTCTAAGGGGGTCCAATATCTGTCTGCCTGGGATGACATGCTGGACAGGCCACGGTGATTTGCAAGGGACGGCTTGCACCTGTCACCCTGGGCTTCGATTTCAGATGATGCTCTTGCCACCCCCATTGTGCCCTTTTTATGCAAGATTCAGATTCTACACCTACCACCCTAGAACACAGTAAAGGAAAGACACTAAGGGTAATGCTGCTCAATGCCCAATGTCTCAACCTCAAGCTGCACACACTCTATGCCCTTCTCAGTATGTAGCACATTGATGTCTGTGCTGTGCCTGAAACCTGGTTCACAGCTTCTGATAGCACCCGCACTATCGGGTGTTACCTCATATCATGCATTCCGCACCAGCATCCCGACAACACCAAGAAGGATGGTGGGTGTCCATATTCATCAAGGACACCCTCACCTCATGGTTGGTGGCAACACACGATGCATCGGAGACCATCCAGGTGCCAGTGACCGTAGGCAAGACTGCTCTGCAGTTTGTAGCATGTTACATGCCACCCGCTCAAACTCAGGTACCTCACACAGCTATCCTACAAACACTGAAGGGGATAAATGTATCTCCAAACACCATCCTACTGGGTGATTCCAACTATCCACATATAGACTGGGATCACTAATCATGCCACAACACTCTAACACAAAGGTTCCAAGAGTTCATACACTGAAATGCCATGGAACAACTGGTCCCAATCCCCTCAAGTGGAGGCAACATACTAGAACACATCATCACGAACATGGGGTCACACTGTTCAACACCAGACGTATACCCATCATTGGTGAGATCAGATCATGGACTACTCTCAGTGGGAGTCCACATCCCACCCACACCCCAGATGGGAAAAGAAACAGTGTAGACATTCTCAAATGCCGACTTCACATTTCTGAGGACTGGTGTGGTCTCTTTCAAGGCCCCCAGGCCAGCGGACACCATTACCCAAGCCACTGTATCACTTAGAAATGCCTTCTACCAGCACCTCCAGGACTGCATGGATCAGGCAATCCCAAAAAAAAAAAGACTCTTTGTACCACAGGCAAGCATCCAGTCTGGTGGACCCTAGCCATAAACAAGCTGTACAACACAAGGAAGGAGCTACTACGGGATAGAGCGTAATCCGTAGGAGGGAAGACACCCTTGCTCATTGTGAGTAAAACACTGGGTTCCCCCATACAATCATCCGAGGCATGTTTTGAGAGTAAACCCACTCAGGACTCCAGGGACAATCATGAGGCCTTTTTTACCTATGTTTGAGACCTGGGAGGGAACTCCCAGATATGCTCAGACTTAGTTCGGAATGATGTTGATATCACTGCACCTACAGACATTGGCAACATACTGGCTGACAGGTTCAGTGCAGATTCCCCCCCCCCTCCCCCCAACTGGGGGGGTATGTACACCAGAGGATTGTAGCCCCCCAAACATCTCCACTGCTGGTGTGGGAACTGCTCAATCCAAGGCAGAAAACACTTTATCCATGGGACCAGATGGTGTCCCCAGTTGTGTGCTCCATGAACTCAATGAGTAATTACACCCGCAGTTAGGGCAGCTGTTTAATCTTAGCCTCATCTCAGGATATGTTCCCAAGGAGTGGCATACAGCAATGGTGGACCCACTTCACAAAGGAGGTGCCTCCACCAACCCCGAAACTACCATCCCATCAGCTTGACAAGCCTGTTCTGCTAAGCTATGGAGAGGATCATAATGGGAATTCTAAATGAAGACATAGGGGACTTGCAGACATTGGATCCAATCCAGTTTGGCTTTGTCAAGGGCAGATCATGCCTTTTAAACTTGGTTGACTTTTTCAAAACAGTCACCCAGGCCATTGACGTGGGCAAGGCAGTACACACAGCCTACCTTGACCTGGCAAAGGCTTTCGACACAATACCCCACTCAGGTATCATTGAAAACATCACCAGCTTAATTGTGAACCCATACATCACAGCATGGGTTGCAAACTGGCTAAGTGACGGAACACACAGGGTCAAAGTTGCTGGTGCCAGTTCACACTCCAGAGCTGTCACAAGTGGTGTCCCACAGGGCTCAGTCCTGGGCCCACATTTGTTCAGTATCTACTTTTCAGAAGTACAAGCAAACACAGGAGGATTATGGCTGACAAAGTTTGAAGATGACTGCAAACTGGGAAGCATAGTTGGAAACCCATCTGACACAGACATCCTTCAGAAGGGTCTCATAGACACGGATAACTGGTGCCACAGCCATGGCCTTACATTAAACACTAAACAATGCATAGCCATACCCTTCAGGAAGAACAAGGTTACCACTACTTCCCATCTAGGTGGCAATCCTCTAAGCACAACAGAGGTTATCAGGGACCTGGGCACCCAGGTTGACAGTGACCTTTTGTTTGACACTCACATTGCCAGGGTAGTTTGGAAGGCCTTCTACATTGGCCACCTCATCATGCAGTGATTCACATCTAGATCAAGGGAGGTCATTGTTCCCCTGTACTCATCACTCATCAGACCAATGATTGCATTGCATACAATGCCCCATTCAGATTGGATGGGCCCACAAATTCCTCGACAGGAGGTGAAAGGGTCTCAAACATATTTCTTATGCTGCCCAACTGAAGGAATTCCAGCTGTATTCAGTCGCCACCGTCTGCTCAGAGGTGACCTGTGCCTGACATACAAGGCTATGTCCAACCCAGAATTATTAAACATGCTTCACCTCAAGACCTCTACATCCATCAGAACTACAAGGGCAGGAGACCTAAACCTCAACACAGATATTAATAGGATGGAGGGACAGATTCATCACCCAGAGAGTCCATATGCTGTGGAACAACATCCTGGTACATGTGAGGCTGAGCACCTCACTGGCTTTGTTCAAGTGAGATCTTGACCAATGGATGGGAGATTGCAGGTATACCCCAGGGATAACCTCAGTATCACTGCTTGACAGAGGCACAGCAAAATAATGGGCATATTATCCATCAACTTGCAGGGGTGGCAGAAGCCAAAACTCTGGGCTAGGCTTATTAATGCCCTAGGGCAGATAGCCTAGTATGAACCTATGAACCTATGGACATAGGCCTGGGGCAGTTCCTGCTATTAGGACAGTGGTCTGCAGCAAGCTATATAGTAGTAGTCGGTTTTAGCCATTGGTTTTGACCATGGCTATTCCATGTTGCTTCTTGTTGTGGTACAAACATGGGTGTGTGGTTATCCATGCTATTTATTGCTAGTCACCCTCATTTTGTATCTTGTTCCATGTTTTTGCACATGTACATCACTGTATGACGTGCAGCTGTTTCCGCAGGGTCATATGCGTGGATATGGATGTTAGTTGGGGTCCTCAGGTGTGCATATTGTACATGATATTACATTACTTAACACATGGCATTCATGCCTCAGGTGGTGCTGCAGGGCCACCTCTGTCGGATACACATACTACACTCCCTGTACGTTTGGAAGCAGGTTGTGTCATGTTAGGCATCCCTGTTACTGTATGAGTGAGTCAGAGCGGTATCAGTCCCAGTGTTCCTACTGACCAAGCGTATGTGCTATCGTTGCCTCTTTGCCAAGGCCAGGGCATACTGGGCATGCCTCCTTCTGCCTACTGGGACTAGGTCAGGTTGTTCCTCCTCCGAGTCACCCCCTGCCTGTGGTGGCCTTGGCAATGGTGGGGGATGTTTGGCCCAGCCCTGTGCTGGTCCTGCTGCAGCTGTTTCCGAAGGATCATATTATGTAGCATAGCACATATCATGATCATTTGGGTACATGTAGTTGGTGTGTACTGCAAAGCTCCACCAGACGTGTCCAGACACCGGAACCGTGACTTGTGCAGCCCAAACACACGCTCTATGATATTACGTGTTTGTGCGTGTGCCTCATTATGGCGTTCCTGTTCAGGTGTGTGTGCATTTCTGATGGGTGTCATCAGCCACGGCTCAAGTGCATAATCTGCATCCCCCACTAGGTGTCCGTGTGGGAAGTCCCCATTGGCAAATGATTGGTACAGCTGCGTCAGATGCCAGATGTGGGAATCGTGGTAGCTCCCAGGGCAGCCAGCACACACATTCATTATTATGCCCTGGGCATCACACACGACCTGGCAGTTGATGGAGGGGTATCCCTTGCGGTTAATGTAGGCTCTACCCCGCTCACCGGCTGGTGCTTTGATGCGTATGTGCGTGCAGTCTATTGCACCCAGCACCTCAGGGTATCCCGCTATTTGCTGGAAGAGACGCATATTGCTGGCCACAACCTCACGTCATTAGGGACATATATATGATCACTGACATGTGGTGACATGGCATCCAGGAACTGGTGCAGTACTCTGGAGGCTGATGCCTGTGATATCCCCATCATATCACCAGTTGGTCTCTGGAAGGCACCTGTTGCTAGTATTCTTAGGCCAACACATACCTTGGTTTCTACTGGGATGGGTTCCCCTCTGTTCTGTGTGGTTCTGTGTGTGAGATGTGGCCTGCACAGCTCAACAATCTGCTGCAGAAGGTCTCTGTCCACTCTGTAGCGCTCTACTATCTCCAGCTCATGTAACCCATGGTAGGTGACCCTGGGCCTGTATACTCTTCTCCTTCTCCTCACTCTGGGTTGTCTGTCAGCGTCTGCATTGTCACCACCCTCAGCAATTCGCCTATGCCTGATTATAATAGCCATGGCAGCCCCTAGCATTTCTGCTCTGAGTTCAGCTTTTTTCAGTTTTCAATTCTGATAGCTTAGTTTCTGATAGCTTAGTTTCTGGCAGTATCTCTTGTGAGAAACAGCCTGCACTGCTCTTTGTTGTGTTTTAAGTGCTGGGTTGGGCTTCTAGTCTGCCTGTGTAATTGCCTGCTTCTAATTGTTTCCACCAATTAACTCTAGTAGTAGCTTCTGTCAGTGTCCATGTATTTTAGTTGTTTCCTGTTTCCTCTCTGTTTCCTGAGGGGGAGCAATGTGCACACCAGCTTAAACACGCTTACAGTCACTTAAACACGCGTACACATCCTTACACGGTGTTACACGCACACATCCTTACACGGTGTTAGCTAGGCTGATTCATGCTAAAACGCAAGACACTGCCTTACACACGCAGACGCCAAGAAACCGTTGTAAACAGTTTGCAACACGCTCCCACATGTTAAACCTGCCTTACACGCGTGCACACGCCACAAGATGCACGTATATCAAGAAAGTTTGAGTGTAGGGATAGCGTATACCCTCAATTTCTTGACTTTCCTAGTGTTCTGTTGAGACACACCTCCCTCCCTGATGTCTGTCTGTCATCTGTTACCTTACATTGCCCTCCAATCTGGTACATTTCTTTCTATCCTTCCCCCCTGTGATGTCACCTACCTCTTACTCTGTTCCTCCCCTTCTATAAGTCTTACACTACTCAGAAAGTGCTCATTACCTATGTGGCAGTGTGATTCAGTATTGTAACCCTCATTTACATAGGATTGCCTAGTAATGACTAGTTACATGTCTTACACGGAGCTTCCCCCCCTTGACAACCACTACACAGAGGCCATATTGTTTTTGGTCTGCAAGTCCCTCCATTGACATTCAATGTACTACATAAATCCCACAATTGTGGGCTTATAAGCTTCGGTTTTAGTTTTAGGTAGCGCACTCCGTTATGCTGGGTGCGCTGCAGTTAAACCCAGAAATCCCGTGAAAAAAAAAAAAAAGTTATATAACTTATTTTTGCAACACTTTTTCATGCCAATGGCCACATATTTGGCTATTGGCATGCTTAATGAAACATATGCACCCTTTATTTGGAGCTGACATAGCTCAGTTTTTAATTTTGCAGAAATGTACTCAGTTGTCAGCTGAGTACATTTCTGCAGCTAACACGTCCGTTACACGGACTGGTTTTGGCTTCGTGGATCGCTCAAATACCTCATTTGCATATCTTGGAGCTGCAAATGAGGTATTGAGCATTTCCACGCCCAGTCCGTGTAAGAGACGTGTTAGCTGTCTCTTACACGGAGATTTGGGCTGTTCCTGAATCAGGAGGCTTACACGGAGGCTTACACTACTCTTGAACTCCGTGTAAGCCTTCCTGAATCTGGCCCAATGTTTTACAGAAAACAATTTAAGGGACAGTAATAAATGGTTCTTGAGGAGCCCACATCTTCGTGGTCTCTGAAAGCAAAAGCCTACTTTATGTTGCGAGAAGACGAGCAAGGACCGCTTCACATCTCCTTTTCATGGTTTATGTTCATACAGGTGATAATTCTAACAGGAAATTATATCAGAAATGACCTTCTACTAATTTCAATGTAACTGACTAAAAATGTAACCAAAGTTGAAAAGAAAAAAATACAAATCAATTAAATGTATTTTTCACAGTAAGTCCTGCTCAGCATATTCAGAATGCCAGCAAACAACACACTGTAATAAAGCTGCAACTATTACTGAAAGAACTGAAGACTATACCTGCAGCAGACAAAAATGAAGTGAAATTGTGCAGAACAAAATATTTCATATTTGTTAAACTTCTAAACAGCATAATAAGTACAGTTTTGTCCCTACCATAAATGTAGATGTTCGAGTGCTTATACAGCTGCAGTCATAACAGATGGGTTATCCTGCCGTCAGGCGGGTCCTCGGTCGGCCGAATTCCAAAGTCTAGGTCCGGCGTCGGTTGTCGTCGCTTCTTCCCTGACGTCAGTGCGGCAGGGGTATAAAAGAACCAGCCGACGCCATCTTCTTCAGTTTTTCTTGCCCCAGATGTCAGGTGCCCCCAGAAGGAAGGCAAAACATAAACTTATGTAATAATGCAATATAGAGTAATCAAAAAACAGTAGTTTGCAAGCAAATACACCATAAAAGAATACCCTAATCAGGTTGTATGCGAAGGTGTTTGTCATAAGGCCTGTCCCAAGAGGGGATGGAGGGAGGGAAACCTGGACTGCAGCTGTATAAGCACTCAAACATCTACATTTATGGTAGGTACAAAACTGTACTATGTTCATCGTGCATACAGCTGCAGTCATAACAGATGGGTAGAATCCCAAAGCTAAAAAAGGGGTGGCAGGCACTAAGTGGAACTAGGAGGAGCTAGGATGCCCTGCAAGACTGCTGTGGCAAAGCCCGCTCTAGATTTAGAGTAAAGTGGAAGGTGATAGTGCTTGGAGAAGGTGTGCACAGAACTCCAAGTGGCTGCTTCCAACATGTCCTTGGTAGGAACCCCCCTGAGGAAAGCTGCAGAGGTAGCTGTGGCCCTTGTGGAGTGGGATCTGATGCTTGAAGGCACAGTTTTTCCATGAAATGAGTAACAAAAGCGTATGCAGTGGGCTATCCATTTTGAGATTGTCTGTTTGGAGATAGCCTTTCCTTGAGCACCCGTAGCATAGGACACAAAGAGTTGCTCAGATTTTCTGAATGGCTTTGTCCTGTCCAAATAATAACGAAGTTGTCTGTGAATGTCCAAGGAATGTAGTAGTCTTTCCCCTTTGTTTTGAGGGTTAGGATAAAAGGTAGGTAAGTGGATAATCTGATTCAAGGCTACACTGGATACTACCTTTGGCATAAAGGAAGGGTTGGTTCATAAGGAAACTCTGTCCTGATGGAAAATGATGAAAGGTTGCACAGCCTTGAGGGCCTGTAGTTCCGAAACCCTGCGTGCTGAGGTGATAGCCAGAAGGAAGGCAGTTTTCCATGACAAATATTGCAGCTCTGTTGAAGCAGCTGGCTCAAATGGAGGCAGGGTCAGTTTTTCCAAAATGAAGTTGAGGTCCCACGCAGGTACTGGTGGTTTCCTTGGGGGGTTTATATTCTTAGCCCCTCTGAGGAACTGTCATAAGAGAGGATGAGAGAATAAAGGAGGATTTGTGTTGTATTGTGCAGAAATGGCTGAAGCATGGATCTTGATGGAGGAGAAGGAAAGTCCACTGTTTAACATCTCAGCTAGGTACTGTAATATTTGAGGTAAATTTATTACCCAAGGATTCTGGCCCTTTTTCTGATTCCAGGCACAAAACCGTTTCCATTTGGCGGAGTAAGCTTTTCTAGTAGAAGGTCTTCTGGCCTCTAAGATGACATCCTGCACCTCCTTGGAGAGGAGGGTCTGTTGGGAAATCAAGGGATTCTCCATGCGGCTAGATTGAGGGTTTTCAGCTGACTGTGAAGAGTTTTGAAGTTGTGCTGGGACAACAGAAGAGGCACTAGAGGCAGGATCCATGGCGGGGAATGCGTCAGACTCTTCAGGAGTGGATACCAGTGTTGTCTTGGCCAGTCTGGAGCAATGAGAATCATGTTTGGCCTCTCTGCTCTGGCTTTTAATAGAACTTTGGGCAGCAGAGGAAGAGGTGGAAAGGTATAGACTGTCAATGTTGTCCAATTGAAAGAAAGTGCGTCCACTTTCCAGGCCTATGGATGATAGGTCCTTGAACAAAATTTTTTCAGTTGGTAATTTCTGTGGGTAGCAAAGAGATCTATGTCTGGCTGTCCCCATGCCTGAGTTATCTTTGCGAAAACTTGACGATGCAACTTCCATTCGTGTGGATCTGTCATATTTCTGCTTAGGCTGTCTGCCAGTGTGTTTTCCTTCCCTGGCAGGAATTGTGCTTGAAGTTGGATTTGCAATTCCAGAGCCGTGTACCAAAGGGACATGGCTAGTCTGCACAGGGGGTATGAATTATTTCCTCCCTGTTTGTTTATGTACCACATCACTGTGGTGTTGTCTGTCCTTATTAATAGCTGGCCTAGATGCAGTAGGTCTTTGAAGGCCATAATAGCATTTTGCATTGCTAGCATTTCCTTTTGATTGATGTGTAAGTGCTTCTCTTTTTGGGACCATTTTCCCTGAATGCACTGATCTGTCATGTGCGCCCCCCAGGCATAGTCCGAGGCGTCTGTTGTGATGATTTGATTTGCTTGAGGTATGCAGAAGGGGAGACCTATGTTTCTTTGGCATGCTTGAGCCCACCACAGAAATTCCCTTTGAAGACATGGAATGAGTGGTATAATTGTTTCCAAACTGTGGCTGTGTTGAGACCATAAGTTTTTTAGGTACCATTGAAGTTTCCTCATATGCAGCTTTGCACATGGGATCAGCAGGATGCAAGATGCCATGAATCCCAGGGCCTGCAGGACTTTCCTTGCAGTCAGCCTGGCGAAGGTTGCCATTTTGCTTAAGTATTGTGTTAGTTGCCCTTGCTTCTCTGGTGTGAGGTAGGCCATCTGGGTGTTTGTATTCAAGCTGGCACCCAGGAAAATTGTTTGAGAGGGTATTAGTTTTGATTTCTTTTTGTTGACTGTGTATCCCAGAAAGTTCAACAGTTTTATTACAAATGCCAGGTGTTTCAGAAGTATGTGTTTGCTGTCCGCTTGGATCAGGCAGTCGTCCAGATATGGGTATATTTGTATCCCTTGAAGTCTGCAAAAGGCAATTACTGATGCCAGGCATTTTGTAAACACTCTGGGCGCAGTAGATAAGCCAAAGGGCAATGCAGAGAATAGATAATGGGCTGTACCTGCAAGAAATCTGAGGTATCTTCTGCAATCTTGTCTGATAGGGATATGCAGGTATGCCTCCTTGAGGTCCAATGTTACCAGCCAAGACTCCTTGCCCAGCATGGGAAGAAGCTGCTGTAATGTGAGCATCTTGACTTTTGGTACAAGTAAATATGTGTTTAGGATGGATAGGTCTAAAATAGGTCTACAATCTTTGTCCTTCCTTGGTACCAGGAATAGTCTGGAATAAAAGCCTTGACCTTGTTCTTTTGCAGGTACCTCTTGAATAGCTTTCATGTCCATGAGTGCTGAAATTTGTTTTTGTGCCTCTGCCCTTTGATTTTGTGGCAGGTTTGGCATGCCTCTCATTTTTGGAAGAGTGTGAAAGTGGAATCTGTAGCCTCTGTCTATAATGTCCAGGATCCATTTGTCTTTTGTGACAATATGCCAATTTTTTGAAAATAATGCCAGTTTTCCACCTAAAGGTGCTGCCATTAAAGCTTTGCTTGGCATGCAAAGGGGAAAGTCATTGTGTCTGCTTTCTGAATGACTGTGATTTATCTTCTCCACCTCTTGGGGTAGGTGCGGCTCTGAATGATCCTTGAGATTACCCTCTACCCCTCGGGCGCCTGTATCTGCCTCTTTGAGGTCTGTCCATGGCTGGAAAGGACCAATTTTTTGAAGGCCAGTTTCTGCTGAAACATGGTGGTTGTACCTGTAGGAAATCTTTCACTGTTTGCATTGATCTTGCCTTTTCCTCCATTTTCTTTAGTACCTCCTCAGTTTTAACACCAAACAATACATCTTTTTGAAGAGGTGCATCTAGTAATTTAGCTTTGACATGATCTGGTAAGGTTTGCTCTTTGAGCCAAGCATGTCTGCGTATGACAGACCCTGTAACAGCAGCTCTACATGAGGCCTGTAAAGCATCAAAACCACACTGCAAGGTATGTTTACCCACTTGCTCTGTACTATGCAACAAATCCTGCAACTCCTTTAAATCTGGTTGCTCAGGTTGTGTCATTTTGCTTTTCAACTGAGATAACAAAAACTGTTGATACTTTAACATATGGAACTGACAGTTTAATGCCCTCATGGTTAAAGTGGCCACCTTTTTCCCTCACCTTTCTAAAGCTCTGGAATCTCTCTCTGAAGGTAATGGGTTTTTAGCAGTAGAGGCCTTAATTCCCTTGGGACCCTGTGAAATAGTTTCTGGGTCAGCAGCATGGCTTTTGTATAGGAACTGGTGTGAATCAGGAACCCGGTAATACCTGTCAGGTTTAACAGGAGCTGGAGGTAAAGAATCTGGGTTGAGGCTGGCTTCTGAGTACACATCGTCTAATATATCTAAGACAGGAGGGATCACCAGAGGCCTGTGCTGGGGAAGCAAGAGAAAATCCCTCAGCCTTTTCTTGGAATCTGAGTAATCTTGGCCTTCCCAGTGAAAGTGTTCCCTCAAGGTATGTAGGGTTTCCCCAAAAGAATAGTCCTCAGGGGGGGAAACCGAGGGAATGGTCTCAAGAGTCTTCAAAAGGGGAATAAGAATATTCCTGGTCCTCAGAATGTTCTGAGGTAATAGAGGCTTGATCTGAGGAAGGGTAGTCTTCCTCCAATCTGGGCCTTTTGTCCGAGGGGGGGATGAGAACCCCTGATAAGAGTAATCAAATCCTCAGCCATTTTGAGCATCTGTTTTTTAGGCATGGGTCCTTGAGAGGGGGTCTGTGGTCCTTGTGTTTTAGTTTTCGTGGCTGCTTTAGATTTTGTGAAGGCCTTAATGGAAAAGGAGGAAGGCCTGAAAACACCTTGAGAAGTGGCAGGCCTGTCTAAACTCTGAGTTTCCCCAAGAGTGACGTCAGTATCTGTAGTCGGAATGGGGGCTGAGGAGCCTGCGACCACGGGCACAGAAGACACCAGTAATGAGGCATCATCGGTACTCAGGGGCTGCGAAGGCGCCTCGCTGAGAACCGGAGCACCGGTAGTCGGCTTTAGCGTGGTGTCGGTAGAAGTCGCGGACCTCGTATGTCGGTCCTTATCTTTGCGTCTTTTACTCAAAACTGGAGTCGGAGTATCCGACGATATAATGTAATTAAATTTTTTACCAAAATAGTGGTGGGCAAACTCCGCTTGACGCTTAATAGTGCGTTTGTTGAATCTAGCACAAAAACGGCAGGCCAAGACGTCGTGGTCTGGGCCTAAGCAAGGAATACAGAAAGAATGGAAATCCTTATGCGGTATTTGCTTCCCACATGAAATGCAATTATTAACTTTGTCCGACATCGGTCTGAGGCAAGAAAAGTTTTCCCCAAAGGGGTACCTTAGCTTTCAAGAAGACTTCGGCTGAAATATTTTCGTAAATCTCAGGAGCTGGCCGACCGGCACTTGCGAACTGCTTTTGCTTCGGGCACCGCGCGGCAAGAAAGACTGAAGAAGATGGCGTCGGCTGGTTCTTTTATACCCCTGCCGCACTGACGTCAGGGAAGAAGCGACGACAACCGACGCCGGACCTAGACTTTGGAATTCGGCCAACCGAGGACCCACCTGATGGCAGGATAACCCATCTGTTATGACTGCAGCTGTATGCACGATGAACATCACAGTAAACATATATGCTAGTCACTGGAATAGGCTTTCTAATGAGACAGCTAACATGAACAGTAAAGAGATTTTACCCCCCCCACCACCACCACCACCACGTTTAAGAAAAGGTGGCCATTTTACCATGAAAATATAAAGTAAACAAATGACTTATGGAATGGAAAATAAGGAAGCTGTTACTTCTATTGCCTTTCAAAGGTATCCATCTGGTTAACATTAACAACACATAACTGGGTCATACAGAAAAGTGAAGAATCAAACATGCCTTGAACTCAGAACCGAAGCAACTCTCTTAATCCACCAACTGCCACAACTTTTAAAACTGAATTTTTCTTTAAAGTACAAAAAATAAATGCCTTGCATGAACTGTTTTCTGTAACCCAGGCTACAGGGTTTCTTTCCGTCCACCTCAGTTTGCTTACTGTGCAAGTCTTGACCAAGTAATATAACCAGACAGTGCTTCCAGGTTATTCCTGAAAAGGGAAATTTGAGTCCACCAGTGGACTTGTATATAGTTAAATTGTGTAAAATAAAATTAAAAAAGAAAAAAAGAACATTAAGCATGCAAAATATTCCCCACTGCCATAGTGGTAAAAAAGATGCTGCTTTTAGCCACAGCTCAGTTATGAAACCCAGCATTGATACCTGCATTTTCCAAGATAAATACTTAACTTTATCAGGAGTTTCTTTCAATGGTATACTGCTGGGATGGATGTTCTGCACATCTGTATATTTTCAAACAAGCAAGTTTTTCAACTCTATAACAAGAAAAATGTCAAGACTTTCATCTTAGTGTTGAGCAAACAGCTGTCCTTCTCTGGGGGACTGATACATAGAATCGGCCAGATTGCAAAGCTCAGTAAGTGTAAAATATTGAACAGAATGCAGTTACACAAGTTGCTCATCAAAATAATAGAAAGTCCTGCAAATGCAGCTGGGCTTCTAGCTCACTAATGACATGTAGTAATAGATGTTTTCTTTTCTTTCTTTTTTTTTTTTGTTTTTAAGATCCCTAGCAGAAAGCAACAGCTGATTCACATTGCTGATTTTAGCATCTGCATGACCTGCCTGCCTCAAGTTTTCAATTATATTGGTAAGAAACTGCATCCATATTCAAACCAAGCAACTGTAAGCATTCTGAACACTGAAACATTGTTTGACATCCGGGTAGATTAAATAATGTAGGGTAGTGTGGCAGGGCTATCGGGCGGCCACGGTGGTGCAGTGGTTAGCATTGCCGCCTCACAGCAAGAGGTTCTCCAGTTCGGTCCTCGGCTGGGGTGCCTTCTGTCCGGAGTCTGCATGTCCTCCCTGTGGTCGCGTGGGTTTCCTCCGGGTGCTCCAGTTTCCTCCCACATCCCAAAGACATGCTGCAGGTGGATTGGACACTCTAAATTGGCCCTAGGTGTGCATGTGTGTGTGCCTTCTGTGGAAGGTTGGGCGCCGGGCTGGCAACTCGACACTGTAAAACTTCACTGCCAATTAATGTGCGGACATGGTGATCTGCTGTGGCGACCCCTAACCGGGAAAAGCCGAAAGAAGAAGAAGAAGTGTGGCAGGGCTATCAATACTGTTGCAACAGTCCCTTTTATGAATACCAATGGTTATGATAAGTATCTAACACAAATTATGCTACTTCACAGAAGATTCTTTCAACAGTACCAAATGGGCAAAAATACCAAACATTTGACAAAATGGCTGGTGGTGGACAGCCATAGCAGAACTTCTTGCATAGATACCTTTTCAAATGAATCCCTTGTTCAGAATGAATACCTAGTTTAATAATGCACAGATAGGATGTTTAACAGATAAGCCATGGATACCATATGTCTCAGTAAGGATAATTTTTGAATTGGAAACATTCAGGATTATGGTTTGAGGCAATGAATATCAAATTAAGCAGACCTGCATTACCATGAAGTTCTATTTTTTTCTATTTTTGTTATAAAAAACATCATCAACAAAGGCAGCAAAATATCAACTACTTACACAACTTGTAACAAAATTCTTGAATTCAAGTACAACAAAACTCATTAAACATGCTATAAAGATATTCTAATCTAGCTACTGGTTATACCTATTTAAGAATATAAATTCTTTGTCCGACATTTGTTAATTGGATAAAGCACCAACAAAATGGTCCTAAATGCAGTAAATCAAAACCAAATAACCAAAACTGCATTTAGTAAACCAGGACTCCAGAAGCGTGACTCAAAGTTAAGCGCTTTCATCCAATATAATAGACAATCAAAACAATTCAACAGTACGTTCTCACTCCTTATACAGTACTTCCTCCAAATATTCTGCCAAGTGTTTATTAGTTGTACACCTGGGTCTGACTGTTCTGTATTAATAATGACTAATATATCCCATAATTTATTATGCTGTTACATCAGAATGAATATTTTAATAATTTATTGACTGATTTTTGTGTAGGATGTTATGAGTGTTATGGAGTATTGTTTTGACAGGAGAATTGCATTACGTGTGTTTGGAGGAAGTACTACACATAGATGGCAAAAAGTTAACTCTTTACTTGCTTCCAGGATGAATGATGGCAGAAGCTACAAAACTTTTACAATTACTACATATTTTGATCATAATGAAACAAAACAACAATAGGCAAGCAGTCACAGGGACCATATGATACCTAGCCATATACAGCTTTAAGAAACAAACTTAAAAGTTCTTGCCACCCATTTTGAGTACTTAGTACCGTTTATCACCTAAATTCAGCAGGGCCATAAATGATAATCCTGAGATAAATTTCTGTCTAACTATCCAATCAAGACTACCCTTAAAGGCAAACCAATGAAGCACTTTGTTTGAACTGTAATGGTAACTTATTTCACAGCTGGAGTATACGTTAAGAACCAATCCCTCCAGCAACTCATGTTTATTTTTTAAGCATTTTATTAAACAATCAAATTTTAAATGATAATGTATTACACATTAAAAAAACACAGAAACAATTCCACTATTATTCCTGCAGTATACATACATGTTTTCTTCTTAGCAGTCTTTATGCACTCCAACATTACATCAACTACTCAATTCCTGCCTTCCGTTAAACCTCACTCCTCCCTGAACATTATTCTATTTATTTATTTATTGCACTTGATTAACAGGATAATCTGACTAGATATTAAAACCCTTCTCAATAGAAGCCTGGGGAGTAAAGCTCCACAAAAAGAAAACAGTTAACAGACAATTTTAGCCAATGAATATGTTTTGGTTATCAATTATAGTAAACTACAAGACAAAAACAGAGTTAGTAAGGAAGCAAGGTGTGTCGTATTTACAGTCAGATGTTTAGCTATTATATAAATAGTGATCATTTGCATTCAGAGACAGAGTTTCTTCAGTTATCGATATTACACGCAGGCACAATCACTGGTTCATAAATGAAACTTAAAATTATGCATAGAGTTATTTTACATATGACTGTACAGAACTGTACCAACACTGCAGTATGACCATAGTTGCCAGAATGATAGTAGAGGCAGATTGCACTTTCATATTACTTAAAGCCAGTTGTGTTTATATGTATTTTAGGGTTGCATCGAAGAAGAAAGAATAGGTATGGTTACAGAAAGCTGTGTAGAAATAGTGGAAGTATAAGCTTTAGATTTAGCACAGTTGTTATTAAATCTGAAGCGGACGAAGAGAAAGTCAGGAATAAGTCTGATGGGAAAAGGGAGGAAGTGGAGAACCCTGAATGAGAAGTAGGCGAGGTAGACAAACTTATCTGAAAAGGTTTGGGTGGGAAAAGTTATAAAAATAGATTTTAGGTTTAGTGCAATTTTGTCTGGGTATGTCCAAGAGCATAACCAAAATTCACTTAGGTATTTTTTCAGTTGCAATTTGAATGAGGATAGATGACTGATTTGTTGGAGAGATAAAGGGTTAGAGTTTCACTTTTTAAAAAGTCCCATTTAACTAACTCATGGATATGCCCTTGTACCAACCCTGACTAAGAACACAGTTATGCTCTATTCCCTACCTTTGTTTATAAATATTCTGGCCATCTAAGTATTGTAACCACTATTCTACCATTCATTATTTTTTCAAAACTTCGAATGTTCTAATATCGACCCCTATTCAGCGAATGCTGAAAATAGCGAAGCTACAGAAAACCAAATTTTTTCCTAGGGAAAGAATTTGGTTGTCTGTTTCTGTTGCTTCGCTATTTTCAGCTCTGTGATGGAAAGTTAGGGGTCGGGTTCAGGTAAGTGTGCTATTAGGCATGGGTTAGGTGAGTTAGTGTTAGGGTGCGGGTTAGGTATGTGTGTGATTGTGTGGACATGAGGGTTAGGTGAGTTAGGGTTAGGGTGCGGGTCAGGAACGTGTGTGATTGTGTGGATGTGAGGGTTAGGGCAGGGTAAGTGAGTTAGGGCGCGGGTGAAGTGAGTGTGCGATAGTGACGGACCTTAGGGTAAGGGTTAAGGTAAGTGGATAGTTAGTGGTGTATGAACAGTTTAGTGTAGGGTTGGATGTAAGATTTTAGGTGTATGTGTGTGGATTGCTGTAAGTTTGGTGTGCTTGTGTTGTGTGCATGTGTTTTGGAACAGCAAATTTTTTCCCTAAGAAAACATTTGCTGTTCTGCATGTTCGATGTTGTCAGCATTCGCTGAATAGGGGTCGATATTAGAACATTCAAAGTTTTGACTAGACAATTCAGATCCTATATCCCAGCTTAAAATAACCATTTCCTTAGTTCCAACAAGGATTGCCAGATTTCCAGCCAGTCAGGTAGGGACAAAAAAAAAAAAAGGTCTTTTACGGCAAGTGAAGAAAAAAAAAAAGGTCTTTAATGCGGAACACAGTTCCACATTAAAGAACAGTAGCTCTGCACTAAGCACGGAGCTTCTCGTGTTTAATGCATTGCAGTTCCGCATTCAACACAAGTAGCTCCGTGTTTAGCAATTTTTGATTAGCCCGTATACAGGCATACGGGCCAATTAAAAATCATTAAACATGGAGCTACTTCTGTTTAATGCGGAACACAAGAAGCTCCATGTTTAGCGATTTTTGATTGGCCCGTATGCCAGGTATACAGGCCAATAAAAAAAAAAAAAAAAAAAAAGCAGAGGCTGGCCGGGATTTAAACCGGCAGGGCGGGACTCGGGATCAGGCTGCTGATCTCGGGACAGTCCCGCCCAAATAGGGACGTCTGGCAACCCTGTTTCCAACCATTTGTTCTCCCGATCTCCATTTCGGTCAAGATACTCCGTTTGGAATTTTTAAAATCTACAAACTCATTAAATTCTTAGAAAAAAAACAAACAAAAAAAACATATTAACAATTACCTCTCCCTTCCCAATCAGACTTTCAGCGTTTGTAATTAAACTGATGAAAAATCCTTTGAAGTCTCCATGCAAACATGTCATGTAAAAATCCAAAACCTTCTGGACTTTGTTGCATACTTGTGTGCCTTACAGATATTTCCAGTTGTTCCCTTGTGAATTGTTTTTCCCTTCTCTTTTCTCAATCTTATCTCCTTCCTCTGATTGATTCTTATAGTTATCATGAAGTATTTTCTACACCTGTGCTGACTTAGTTCTTAGAATATTCTCTGTACATTATGACTGTAATATTTGATAAGGTTGTTCTCATTCTCATTAAGGACTTACTTCCAAAATCCAAGTCTTTCTTCGTCTGTTAATCTCCCCTATCATCATATTTTTCTACTTTGATTTGTAACATTCTGTTTGGTTTATGTGTATGAGCCTTAACTTTGTAGCTCTGAACTACTCCTTCACATCAGGAAAATAAAACTCACCTTATTTTGTTGGTTGAATCAACATAACCCACTTTACTTTCCCCTCTTACCACTCAGATAAATTCCTCCAACTGTATACAAGACAAAAGGGACTAAAACATTTTCACTGCCTGTGACTTACCCATATTCAACAGCTTCCAGCTTCTCAATGTTTGTATAACCTTTTGAATAGTCTCCTCTCACATATTATGATGGAGAGATGAAAAGTCAGCAAGCAAAGGAGAGTAGTAGTGCTGAAATTGAATTCATTCTCAAGTCTTGGTGAGTACCTTTGTGAGGTGGACCCTGTTTTTCACAAAATCTCACCAAGGCGACACTGATATATAGACTGTATTTATATAGCATATATCATGCAAAGAAAAAAAATCAAAAATGAAAAAAGATAGCTGGGTACACAAGACCCAGGATAAAAAAGTGTCCAATCCTGGTAGGCGCACTGGTGCCAGAACTGGAAAAAATGACAGCGTAGAATCCTCAAAATACGGAAACATTCCTACAATGGGACCAGGCCAGGCTCAGGGGGAGGATGACTCCCCTGTTGTAAAAGGAAGCAGCAGTCCACAAAAATGACAAAAATTGATTGGCCAAAGAAGAGCCATAAAGATGACAGAGTGGACTGCTGAGGATAAGAAAGAAATGATGTATTGTTACTATTATGTAAAAAGCCCAGAATTTCCAGACATAATATATACAAAACGATTAAGAGAGAAATTAGAAGAAAGAAAAATACTTCCGCAGGAAAAACTGTCACAAGCTTCAAATAAAAATTTGTGTTCATTAATACAGCAGACTTTTGAAAAACAGTATATAGATCAAGAAACTTTGATCTCTTTCGAAAAAGAAGCCTCCGAGGAAGTGAGAAAATATAAGCAATAAAACCTAGAGATATTTGAAAAATATAAAAAAGAAATATGGACATGGGAAAGAAAGATAGATTTGTTACAGCACAATATTTATGCAAAGGAGAAAGCCAAGCTAACTAATATAGAGAAGGCAGTGTCAAAGATATGTGAAGAGAAATACAGGCAAAAGCATCCAGATATGGAAAATTTCATAATAAAAAGATTAATAGCACAAAGATGTAACGTATAAAAGATGATTAGTAAAGCAGAAGTTAAAGAAATAGAAGTTGAAGTTATGGAGTGCCTGTGAAGTGAAGGGTTTAATGCAGAAGGTATAAAGCAGACTAGATCACAACATGATGGAATTAGTCCCCAGAATAAGGAAAAGCAAGATCATCAGGAGACATGTGAAGATGAAATATGGACATGGGAAAGGAAAAGAGATTTAATCTGGTGCAATATTTATGCAAAGGAGAAAGCAAAACTAACTAATACAAAAAGAGCACCACCAAAGATATTTGAAGAATAATATAGGCACAGGAATCCAGATATGGAAAACTTTGCAATATAAAAAATAAGTAAACTAAGAGAAAAACTAGAAAAAGAGATTAAAAATTGAGAAGTCAAAGAAATAGAAACCGACGTAATGGAACAGCTGCAAAGAGAAGGATTAATTGTAGAAAATCAAATGCAGAAACCACCACAACAGGACAGAGCAACGGATATCCAAATTAAGGGGAAACCAATGGAAAAGGAAGCAACTGGTCAGGTGCCATATCAAGATATTTTGGAGCCTTCCATAGGAAACCAGCATAGATGTTCATTTGAAGCTAGACAGCAAGGAAAGGAACAGGAAACTGTGGACACTCTGATGCAGTCAATGTTGAGGAGTGATAGGCCAGTGAGTTCCCATGTGACAGAACAACAGATGACACACGATGAAATTGAAGAGAATGTGCCACAGGAAGATGCTATAGAACTTTCTATAGAATGCCTGCAGGAAATGGAAAACAAGGGATGTGCCCTCAGTATGGAAGAAAATGAGTTAAGAGAAGAGTTGCTTGATTTAATAGACAAAGACAGATATATTAAGATCAATGAGAGAAATAGACTGCAGAAGGATAATAAAACCCCAAAAGTCAGAAGCTTGATAAAACAAATGAACAAAGTAATTAGGACTGTCCATAGAGATCCATGCGATATAACAGAAGTAAACAGAATATATTACTGTGCTGCTAAATTAATAACTGATAAAGTTCTAACACAGAGGAGCGAGGGAAAAGAGGGGGCGAAAGCGAATACCATTATGGAAATATCGAATACAGAAAACTATAAAGCAGCTAAGACAACAAGTGTCATTGTTAGAAGATTATAGAAGAGGGAACAGATCAACAAAAATACTAAGAAAGATAGATGTGATAAAGGCAATACACAGTATTAGAACAGACCGGGATCTATTATGCACTATTGGAGATAAACTAAAAATTTCAAAAAAGGGGGAAAAGACTTAGAAGATATGAAGATAAATAGAAGGGAAAAGCACAAAATAACCAATTTATTGATGACCCAATAAAGTTTTATAGAGAACTGGGAAATAAGGTAAAAGAAATTGAAAGACCGCGAAAAAAAGAGGAAATAGATACATTTTGTCTCCATGAAGATCCTGTGGAACATAACAAAGATGCTTAATGGATAGAAGTAGTAAAAGAAAGAATAATAAGTTTAAAGGTACAGGATTTGAAATGGGATGAAATAACAGCCAAAGAGATTGAAACAAAGTTGAGAAAAGCCTCTAACTGGAAAACCCCAGGCCCACATGCAGTACCTAACTTTTGGCTTAAAGTATTAACTTCTTTACACAAGGATCTAGCCATGAGTAAGAACAATTTACATGCATACCTTGAACAGACACCGCACTGGTTAACAGGAAAAACAATGCTCTTACTTAACAGTGAACCTACAAGCTAATCTACAAATTATAGACCAATAACTTGTCTACTGACGACGTATAAACTATACATGGGAATTGACTCTGATAGAGTTTACAGTCATTTAGAAGAAAACTCAATTATAGCAGTAGAACAAAAGGGCAATAAAAGAAAGTCATATGGAACAAAGGATCATTTGTCATTAAACAAAGTTATAGTGGAGAACTGTATGAAGGGGAAGACTCTAAGTATGGCATGGATTGACTACAAAAAAGCATTTGATAGTATCCCACATTCATGGATAAAAGAGTGCTTAAAAATGTATAAGATACACCCTACACTGATTGACTACATTACAGTAACCATGACACAGTGGCAGATCACTTTGCAATTAAACCATGATAAAGGACAGATTACTATCCCAGGGATAAAAATCCAAAGGGGGATATTACAGGGTGACTCTCTGTCACTGTTGCTATTCTGCCTTGCCATTAATCCATTATGCTGTTTACTTAACAGCTTAGGCCATGGCTACAATTTGACTTCTAGAAAACAACAAAGTCTAATGACTTCTCATCTTCTCTTTGTCGATGATTTAAAACTGTACAGCTCATCAGATGAGGAACTGAAAGCACTGCTGTAGGTTGTCAAAACTTTTTCAGATGATACTGGAATGTCATTTGGTCTTCATAAATGTGCAAAAAGCAACCTTTAAAACAGGAAAACTGCAGCACCAGAAAAACATCAGTTTGGAACAAGAATGTGATATAAACGAACTTGAGCAAGAGGGAGTTTATAAATACTTGGGAATTGATGAAGGATCAGCAATAAAACATGAACAAATGCGAATAAAGCTCAGTAAGGAGTACTTTAGAAGACTTAAATTAATCCTGAAAACAGCACTGACATCTAGGAACAAGAACCAAGCCATAAATTAATTTGCTCTTCATGTCCTAACTTATAGTTTCGGAGTGATTGACTGGCCCCAAATAGTGTTAGACAGACTGGATATTAAAACAAAAAGGATGCTTCATGCTCACCAAATGATTTATAAAAATCAGTGTATACCGAGATTATATATTCCCCATTCCGAATGAGAGATGGGCCTCCTTGAAATTGATTACATGTATAGATATGCAGTCATGGGACTCCACACATATCTGCTGACCTCACAGGATCCAAATGTAGTGAAAGTTTTGAAACATGAGGAAAATAAATCTAAGATGACATCTTTACTTAATTTAGCAGAGGCATATGGACGTCAAGCAGGAATGGAAATCAAACCAGAAGTAGATAAAAACCAGGCAGCAACTGAATGTGCTAAAAAAGAAAAGAAAGAATATAAGGTGAAGGACCAGATGAGAAGGGCAAGAAATTTGGAAAAAAACAAATATAGTTGCAAGTATAGAAAACTTATGAAAGGGCCGTTGATCAAGAACGAATGCAGGAATGGTTAAGGAGATTTGAATTCACATCAAGAAATGAAAGGTTAATATTGGCAGCCCAAGACAATGGGCTACATACACACTTGGTTTATAAAGTCCACTGAACATGTGGGAGAAACAGACATATGTAGGTTTTGTAAAACGGAACTGGAAACAGTCACACACATTGTTGCTGGTTACGACGCACTAATGGCAGAGGGACTCTATAGTGAAAGGCATAATAATATGGTGAGACTGTTACATTGGAGATTGTGCAAACACTATGCTATCGAAGTGGCTGAAAAACACTGGAAACATGAGCCACAAAGAATCATAGAAAATGATGATGTTTATATCACATGGAATTACCCAATACCAACAGTTCAAAAGGCAGATGCTAGAAAATCGGATATAGTGGTCCAAGAAAAGAAGCAAAAGTAGCACTGATCACTGAAATCACCACACCTTGTGAATACAGTGTCTTGTGTACAAAGAGACACAAAGTCATAAAATACCTTGATCGGCAGGCAGAAACGAGAGCCATGTGGAAGAAAGATACCCAGACAGTTCCAACAGTAGTAGACCCAGACAGTTCCAATAGTAGTAGGAGCAACTAGTCTTATAAAAAGAATTTACAATCATATTTAGATATGTTACCAATTCATGTAACACTGTATGAATTGCAGGAGGAGTCATTACTGGGCACACTGCGGGTGCTGCAAAGAGCACGTTTGGCTAACATGAAAGAGTGAAACAATACTGATTTCATGAACTTTAATCGCACTTTGACTTAGGAATGGGGTCCATTCCCGTCATGGTATTAGAAACCCAGAAGACTTGGAGAAATTAAAAAAAATATATATAACATCTTTTTTTAATCCATGCACTTAAATATTTGATTTTATGAAGTCCCTACAAATATGGGTATTGCTGAACAAATTCATGTGCAAGTTTACCACTGTAGTCTTTACTTTATATTCACTTATTTAATATCCTGAGATGACTTGAAACTGCTTTAAAATGTCTCACAATACCAAAATGCCATTTTTGTATTTAAGTACAAAATTACATCTGTAAATAAAGTTAACTTTTTTGATTGTCATGCCAGTTGTATCCTTTAATTTGAGAGCCCTTTATTTTCTCTGATAACGGCTCTAAATACAAAGCAAATAATAAAAGGGGGAAAGAGAGCATCATTGTGATTCCTCTGTTTAAACACAGCTTATCAGAGAGGAACCCTCTCTCTTCACTTTTTGCCTTTGACCCTTTTATCAGGGAATGCAAATTATACTACCACCCTACTTATAAAATCTCAGCAGACTCTATCAAATTCTTTCTGTGCATCAGACACCAACAACAACATTTTCCCTACTCACTGCATCCCTCTTAATCATCATTCTATTAATATTGTCAAATGTTTGAGTCCCCGTCAAAAAAAAAATTTGTCCACAACTATATTACCATTTTACCTCATCTCTTCCAATCTTAGCTACTAATTGTGGAGTCTCATCATCCTCTAGCCTAGGCATAAGTGTGTTTTCCATAAATATTTCTATTTGGGTTTTTTCTTGGTTTCCCCATTCCCCTGATTTATACATTTTTAAATAATGTTTCTGAAATAACTTTAACGACTCTACTGGATTTCTGGATATATTTTTTTCTTGTTTTAGGCTCCTTAAGTTTGGTCAGAACCCTTTCTATTTTCTGTTGCCCAATTTGTTATGCTTTATGTTTTTGTGGTCTGGAGTTATCAAAAAATACTTGCTTAACAGCTACCTTTCTAAATTCATGCATATTATCCAAATACTTCAGTTTCCCTTTAGCACTCCACTTGCTGCTGTTCTCCCTCTCTTAGATTCCTCTTACTCTGCAACAATTTAACCTTTGTCAATCCCTCTACATAATCCCGTTTACTTCTTTTATGCATAACTTTACCTCTTATTTCTACCATGATATAAAATTCTATTTCCAGTTTATCCCACCCCCTAGCTATCCCTTCTGCAGAACTTTCTGTCTTCCCCAATAATGTTCAAATGATTTTTCCCCAATAACTTTCAAATGATTTCTACTATCCATTGCTTAAAAAAATTCTCCTTTTACCAGGTATGATGGAAAACGTGTACTCCTAATTTTTACTTCATTATCTTGCATCTTTATCTTAACTGTTACTGGTGAACAAGCTCATATAGTTACTAGATGTGTCTGAAAGCTTTCAATTAAATATACAGGTTCAAGTGAAATGTAATTTCTATTCAGTCTAGCTGAGTTATTAAACCTTGGGGACTAATATGCAAATTATATTGGAGTTGTTGTTACAAATATCCTTGTGTTTTTCTTTAGAAATCTACCCTAGAATCCAGAAATTATCTGAAACAATCCAGTGTTGGTTTCTGATGCATAGTGCAACTGCTTGATAGAAGATTTTGACTTGCATTTTATTTCCTGCCTCCGATTTTTACTTTTACAAAGTCAAAGTGATGTAAAGCACATCCACCATTTAAGTGTGACTGGCACAAATGGTACAGTATGTCAGAGAGACAATTTTATGAATTACTTCCCCATGTACAAAGTCACCACAGTGAACTTAATTTAATATTTAGCTACATATTGTTTGCGTGATGTTCTCATACGATTTGACTTAAATTACTGTTCTAACTTCTATGAATTCTGTGATAATTGATTTTGTTTATTCTTTTCTTATAAAATTCTTGCTAACCACTTGCAGCTGAAAATGGATTTCTTAAATGTGTATGCCATAAATGATTTTCTAAAAAAGCACAAAGACCTTGCACAGTGGACTAAATGGTATGCATTTGAAAGCAATGCCTGATAACACTGGAGACTTGTACTCCTCATGTCAGAATCTGGATGAGTTGCTTGCTATTATCAATAGTAAATTTAGACTTACTGAAGATGACCGTACTTGTGCAACTGGCAGTTTCAAAATCTGTTACATACATTAATGACTGTGCTGATGAGATAAATAATACCAGGCAAAGTGCTCCATTTTCAGTAAACATCACTTAATCCCTATTAAACACAATACTACTAATGACACCTTTGGAATTCCCAAGTAATCTGAGGATTCAGAGCATGTAGAAAAAATAAAAAAGAAAGGTAAATGTTCACAACAAAAACTAGTAAGAAAAAGAAACTGATCCATGTCTACAATACACAGAAGATATATACTACAAAGGACAATGCTTAGCTAACTAACACAGATTACAGGAAATTATAACATTGTTCAATCAGAAAGCATTCAGTCTACAGAAAATGGCATCATTTTCCAACAGAAAAGGTAGAAAAAAAATAGGCATGGGTCAAGGTAAAAGGAAGAAATCAAAAATGAACTTGGAAAAACTGAAGAACTTCACTGTAAGAAAGAAGAGAAAGAAGCTGACAACATGACTCAAGCTGTGGGAGTATAAAGACAAGTGGATGAGAATTATATGCTTGCAAATATAAAATAAGCAATGGAAATGGTGAGACTGATAAGACTAATGGTGATGACAATCATTCCTTTGTAACAACTGATAGAGCAGACATTACTGAATTAGAAGTGGGGAGATTCTTCAGATCCGATCTGAAATGGTATGAAAAAAAGAGTCAGGTCAGTGTGAATAAAAGTTTTTTTGGTAAATACCTACATAATAAAATGGCCCATTTTAATAAGTGGAAATGAGTAGAGTATCCAAGTCTAATTTTTGGGCACCCATGTGTTTAGACATGATGATGTATAGTTGCCAAGACATGGGAAGAGAATTTTTGCAGCAGATATATTGAGATATTGCAATATTTGACTAACAAAAGACAAGTCAGAAATTTAGAAATTCACAAACAGTAACATTTGATGCATCTGTGCTGGTTGTTAATGCTTAGAGGATTAGTAAAAATTGTGCTGTGGTGTAATTGATATAGACTTAACTTCAGCCTTCAATAGAGGTCATACACAAAACACTGATCAATAAATCAGAACAACTAGGTATTGATTCAATCTTGACAAGATGGATAGATGCATGACTGACAAACAGGACATTGCAAGTATCATATAACAATTGGACAGGTGAAATTCTATGTTAGAGTCGGTGTCCCGTACTTGTTATGGTTGCATCTTTCCTATCTATATTTTTCATCTGTAGTACTCTGATTACATGTTACAGATCGGGTATGTCTGCAAAATAACTTGACTAAACTGACCATTTGGACACAGGAGAAAATATGCTGATAAACACATCAAAAACAAAGCATATGAAATTTGGCAGACATAAATTGAAGGATGAGGGTTAATGCAGCACACAGTGATTGAAACCTGTACATTAATTTAAGGACTTGGGTATTTGGAAAGATCCACCTTTGAGTTTTTCTAATCATATTAATCAATTGGTTAATGATATTTATAGACTTATAGGCTGTATAAAAAGAGGACATCAGACATAATGAAATCATTGTTTGTAATTTACAAACTGGTGTACAGAATAACAAGATGGAAACCTTATAAGAAAACAACCATAACTAAATTATTTTGAAATACAGAAATATCAGAACTGTACAGTGCCTCATACAAATATTTCAGACAAGACTTTATTCAGGTGTACAGGGCATTTAAAGATAACCCAATGTTCCCAGAAGTAGTTATGAGAATCATCATACAACCTCTGTAGAAGATTATATAGGAATGATATATATATATATATATATATATATATATATATATATATATATATATATATATACAGGCTCTCCACAAGAGTAGTTGATGCATGGAATACACTACCAAATTTTATTAAATCAAGTACTAGTTTAGATATTTTTAAAAACAACATGGACACTTGTGTACTTTTTGTATATTGGCAGGCTAAAAGGGCATTACTGCCTGTGTCTGAAATATCGGTTTATATGTGCCCTCTTTTTGTTACATTTTCCTTTCTACATCCCCTGATAGATCCAAACTATTGTTAATCGAGTTCCATTCCCCACCATAACATTCCCTGAAGAAAGCATATTTTTTCTTTTCAAATTACCTTACACTACTTTTAGGTGGGATAAAATACATAATAATTCAATCCTCCTTACCTGGCAATAAACACCTTACTAAAGTACAGTTTTGTACCTACCATAAATGTAGATGTTCGAAGATCCACATTGCTGCAGTCCTTACACTTGGGTAGTCCGCTGTCCTCGGTCGGCCCGAATATCAAAGTATTAGGCTGACGTCGGTCAAGGCGCTTAAGACTGACATCAGGACGTCAGGGTACAAATGCGCATGACCGACGTCATATCCTCAGTCTTTTCTTGCCCCAGATGTCAGAAGACCCTAAAAAGAAAGGTCAAAACCAAAAGACAGCAAAAACCAACCAACCACCCTTGCACTAATTATATGTACAATATATACAATATACACAATATTTACAACCCAACCCACACAACCACCTCTAACTACAGAGGGGAAGGAGGGAGGGTAAATTGGACTGCAGCAATGTGGATCTTCGAACATCTACATTTATGGTAGGTACAAAACTGTACTATGTTCTTCATCTCACATTGCTGCAGTCCTTACACTTGGGTAGAATCCCAAAGCAGAGGTAAGGGAGGATGGCAAAATTATAGAGCAGTAGGAGCTGCCAAAATGCCCTGTAAAATTGCAGTGGCAAAACCCGCCCTAGATTTAGAGTAAAGTGGAAGGTGATAATGCTTAGAGAATGTATGCACTGAACTCCAAGTAGCTGCCTCCAAAATATCTTTAGTCGCCACCCCCCTTAAAAAAGCTGTAGAAGTGGCAGTAGCCCTAGTGGAATGGGGCCTAATCCCAGCTGGAATCTCCTTACCATGATGGGAATAACAGAAAGCAATACAAAACCCAATCCACTTAGAAATAGTTTGTTTTGACACAGGCTTGCCCTGAGAACCCAAAGCAAATGAAACAAATAACTGCTGAGACTGCCTGAACCCTTTAGTTCTGCTCAAATAATATCGCAACTGCCTGTGAACATCCAAAGTGTGCAAAATCTTTTCCCCTTTATTTTGGGGGTTTGCATAAAAAGTAGGCAAATGAATAGTTTGGTTTAAAGCCACACTAGAAACCACTTTAGGCATAAAGGAAGGATTAGTACGCAAAGATACCCTATCCTTATGGAAAATTAAGAAAGGCTCAACCGCCATAAGGGCCTGTAATTCAGAAACCCTTCTTGCAGAGGTAATGGCCAACAAAAAAGCAGTCTTCCATGATAAATATTTCAACTCGGCAGTAGCTGCAGGCTCAAAAGGTTGTAGAGTGAGTTTCTCCAACACAAAATTGAGATCCCAAGCAGGAGTAGGAGCTCCACGTGGGGGTCTTATATTCTTTGCCCCTCTAAGGAATTGCTTAAACAAAGGATGAGAAAACAATGGTGGGTCACAGTCATAGTGAGCAGAAATTGCTGCAGCATGAACCTTAATAGAAGAGAAGGACAAACCTTTGTCCAGTAACTCAGTAAGATATTGAAGAGCCACACTTAAATTAGGCTCAGAAACATCAAATTCCTTTGCTGTACTCCAAAATAAAAATCTCTTCCATTTATCTGCGTACACTTTCCTTGTACTAGGCCTTCTGGCCTCCAAAATAACATTCAAAACTTGCTGTGGAAGCTGAGACCCTCCAGGGTTCAAAACAGAATATGCCAGGCTGTTAGGTGAAGAGAGTGAAGTTTGACATTGAGTAAATGACTGTTCTCCTGAGACAGCAGGTGTGGAATCGAAGGCAAAGGCCATGGAGGCTCCTGCACCAGACTTCTCAGTAATGGGTACCAGTGCTGTCGAGGCCAATCTGGAGCTATTAAAATCATCTTTGGCTTGTCCTGTCTGACCTTTAGGAGTACCTTTGGGAGGAGAGGCAGAGGTGGAAAGGCATACACATGAAGATTGCTCCAATTGAAAGAAAGAGCATCCACTTTCCAGGCTGTGGGATGAAACCTTTTGTGCAAAACTTTGGCAGCTGGTAGTTTAGTGGAGAAGCGAACAGATCTATGTCTGGAGTTCCCCATGACACTGTCAATTTCTGAAATACATGAGGATCCAATTTCCACTCGTGGGGATCCATAATTCGCCTGCTCAACACATCTGCTAAGGAGTTCTGTGCTCCCGGCAGAAACCTTGCCTGAAGATTTAGCTGTAAACTGAGAGCAGTCTCCCACAAAATCATTGCTTGCCTGCATAGAGGATAAGAATGTGTTCCCCTTGCTTGTTGATGTACCACATGACAGTTGTGTTGTCTGTTAGAATCAACACCTGCCCTGGAAGAAGTAAATCCTTGAAAGCTATTAATGCAATTGGACTGCTAACATCTCCTTCAAGTTGATATGTAGATGTTGTAGTCTGGCAGGCCACGTGTCTTGTATCCACTTTCCATTTAGATGAGCTCCCCAAGCTTTGTCTGAGGCATCTGTCGTTAGAATCTGACTCGCCTCTGGCCGGGTCACAGAGAGTCCCTTGTTTAGGTGACATTCCTGAGCCCACCACAAAAATTCCTTTTGAATGCAAGGTATTATCTGAATGACAGTGTCCATATCCTGGCAGTGGTGTGTCCATACATTTTTGAGATACCATTGTAGCTTCCTCATATGCAGTTTGGCATTGGGAAGCACCAGAATACAAGATGCCATGAACCCCAAGGCTTGAAGGACTGTCCTTGCAGTCAGCCTAGACTGATGAGACAATTGATGAAAGTAAAGGGAAAGATTCTTTTGTTTGTCCGGGGTCAAAAAGGCCATCTGGGATGCTGTATTCAGTCTCACACCCAGAAAGCACATGTCCTGAGAGGGTACTAGACTGGACTTTATTTCGTTCACAGAATACCCCAGGCATCTTAGCACTGCTATCACATATTGCAAATGATGAAGAAGTTCGTCCCTTCCTTGAGCCAGAATCAGGCAATCGTCCAAATAAGGATAGATCTGTATTCCTTTTAGCCTGAAGAAAGCTATCACTGGAGCCAGAACTTTCGTGAACACTCTGGGCGCAGTAGATAAGCCAAAGGGCAATGCAGAGAACTGATAATGAGAAGTCCCAGTCCGAAAACGCAGATACTTCCTGCAACTTAGCCTGATAGGAACATGAAGGTAAGCCTCCTTGAGATCCAGAGTCACCATCCAGTGATCTTTGCCCAGCAGAGGTAGAAGCTGTTGTAACGTCAACATTTTGAACTTGGGAATGTCCAGATAGGTGTTGAGGATAGATAAATCCAAAATTGGTCTCCACGTGTTCCCCTTCTTTGGTACTAGGAACAGGCGAGAATAAAATCCTAGGCCCACTTCTGGCAGAGGGACCGGCTGTATGGCCCCTATTTGAAGCAGCAGAGAAATTTGTTTGTGAGCCTCTATTCTTTGCTGAGGAGGAACGTCTGGCATGCCTTTGAAAGGAGGCAAGGTATGGAAATAAAACTTGTAACCTTGGTGTATGATATCCAATACCCATCTGTCTTGGGTAATTAAACTCCAATTTTCCTTGAAGAGTGCCAACCTTCCTCCCAAAGGTGCTGCCAGACGAGAAGGCTCTGGCAGCTGAAAAGGTAGGTCATTGGGCCTGTTTACGAAAGGACTGGCCCCTGCCCTCACCCGAAGACTGTGCAGGTGAACTCCCTGTTCTAGGCCTGAAAGAGCCCTGAGCTCTGCCCCTACCACGTCTAGATCTACCCCTAGACTGTGAATCATAAGAAGGGTACGTCCACCCCTTAGCAGGCCAATTCCTACTAAACTTCGGAGGCTGAACTTGCAAAAAATCTTTAACAGTCTGCATAGACTTAGCCTTGTCTTCCATTTTCTTTAAGACTGCCTCCACAGGTGAACCAAACAACACATCAGACTGTAAAGGAGCATCTAAAATCCTTGTCTTAACATGGTCAGATAAATTCTGATCCCTCAGCCAGGCGTGCCTGCGAAGAACTGACCCAGTGGCAGCCACCCTAGACGAGGCCTGTACAGCATCAAAACCACATTGTAAAGAATGCTTACCCACCTGTTCAGAAACATGTACCAAATCTTGTAATTCTTTACACTCAATACCTTCCGCCAGAGCATCTACCTTAGACTTCAATTGAGAAAGTAGATAGTTTTGATATTTCAACATGTGAAACTGGCAATTCAAAGCCCTCATAGCTAAGGTGGAAGAAGTATAGACTTTCTTTCCCCATCTATCCAAAGCTCTGGTCTCTTTATCTGGAGGAACCAGAGGCCTTGACACCCTTAGGTCCCTGACTAACAGTCTCTGGGTCTGCCCTAGGACTCTTATAAAGACATTTATGAGCTTCAGGCACCCTGTAATACCTATCCGATTTAACAGGAGCAGGAGGCAAAGAATCAGGATTAAGTGAAGCCTCTGCAAACACATCTTCCACAACATCCAGAACAGGAGGGATAGCCAAAGGCCTATGCTGGGGTAAAAGCAAAAATTCCCTAAGCCTTTTCCTGGAATCAGAGAAGTCCTGACCTTCCCACTTAAAATGTTCCCTCATGGAATGAAGAGTCTCTGAAAAAGAAAAATCTTCTGGAGGAGAAGCAGAAGGAGTAGAATCATCCACATCAGAATCAGAATAAGGAGAATACTCCTGCAAGTCTTCAGCCGAAGACTCTGAAACATCCGAAGCCTGCTCAAAACTCCCCAACTCTGGTTCCACCCTAGGCCTCTTATCAGGAGGGGGCAAAGAACCTCTAATCAAAGTAATTAAATCTTCTGCCATTTTAAGCATATGCTTCTTGGGCACAGATCCTGATGAACTAGGAGTGACACCAACAGAAGCTAACCCTGGCCTGCCTCTGGGAGAAGCCTTAGAAACAGAAGGAGAGGGCCTAACCACCCTAGGAAGGGAGGGGAGTACAGTAACCTGAGAAGCCCCTTCAGCCTGACCTGCCTCCTGAGAGGCCACATCCTGCAATAACAAAGTCTCCCCCTGGGACTCCAGAGAAACCTCCGGCGGAACCACCGGTTCCACTGACACCTCTAAAGAACTGGCGTCCGGTACGGACGACTCCTCTTGCCTGGGTTTAGCTGCTTTGTCTTTGCGCTTCTTCGAAGAAGCGGGCGTCGGAGCATCCGATGGCATATTATAATTGCACCGCTTCCCAAAGACCAACCTGGCACAATCTAACCTTCGCTTAATAGTGCGCTTATTGAACCTAGCACAAAAGCGACACCCAACAACATCGTGCTCAGGCCCCAAACAAGGAATACACAAAGTATGATAATCTCTATGCGGTATCTGTTTCCCACAAGAAATACAGTTATTCACTTTTTCTGACATCCGGTAAACCACTGAGGCAAGAAAAAACTAAAATATTCCCAACGGGTACTTAGCCAACTTTGACTCGGTCTGAAACTCCGAATTCAAAATTTCAGAACGCAACGGCACTTGCAACGCTGCTTCTGCATCGGACCATGCGGCAAAAAAGACTGAGGATATGACGTCGGTCATGCGCATTTGTACCCTGACGTCCTGATGTCAGTCTTAAGCGCCTTGACCGACGTCAGCCTAATACTTTGATATTCGGGCCGACCGAGGACAGCGGACTACCCAAGTGTAAGGACTGCAGCAATGTGAGATGAAGAAAATCAGAAATCTTACTTTGCCTTATTTTCCTCTTCTATCATTACTGGAGCTCCTGTAGCCATCTTTATTCCCATTTTCCTTTGTCCCTGATATTCTGCTGAAAGTGTACCCTGAAATCCTTTCTTTTTCAAATCCGTGTGCTCATTTCTAGCCATTGCTTCTCCTGCAATATTGTTATTTGCATCCTTTACTTATTACACTCTTACCATTTTGTTTATACTTACAAGTGCATTTACAATCCATGTTACTGTTGGCATGGCAGTCACTATAATAAAAATTAAACCCTACTGATTATACATGACAATTATTTTGAATGCATACTTCCAACTTTCAGCTTATATGCACATACCAATGTCTGACAGACTGATCTCTTATGTACTTGCTTTTTCTCATCAAACTTCTGAACCCATTCACATGTTCACAACTTTTTGCTTTAATTAAAGCAGTCAGACACTTCCCATGCTAAAATGAATAGCAGAGCTTGTGTTTCTACTTACACTAACTGCTGTCTGTTCTTTTATTTTCCCTACGTTCACACAGATGTGAAAAACATGTTGCATGCATTCAGTAAACATTCACTTTTAGCCCTAAGAAAAAGTGTGTTGGCTACCTTTAAATAAATCAACCTAATTGTGCACTATTATTTAAGTGCTAAGGTTTGCTAGGCAGGCAACTAATTGTACTACTTATTCACTTCCCACAGTTTCAAACTTCATTTATTGCTCACTGCATTGACTGCCAATGTTTCTTTAACTGTCAGTTACACTACCTTCTACATTTCACTCTACATACGAATTACAATGTTTTTCAATATTTTTCAAGACACACACTGTTCAAACTATTCCGGATAAATTGTTGCACATGTAGACTCATCTCCATCTGAAAGCATTGGCAAATGGCAAAAACAGCTAGTAGTTTTGAAAATGCACTACAGGACCATTAAATGTTTAGTAAAAACACACAGTTACACCTCTCATGAATGACTGCTTACATATGTTTTGCTCCTTGACTTCATCAAAAAGCAGGTGCTACTGGAAAAATAAACAGCTACTAATTTACAAATGTTACAAAGCACCAGTTTTCATGCTTTTCATTTGTTTGCTTGCTTTAAAAATTCCATTGTCTGTATCTTAAACAAAGAACATTAGCTTAGACTTTCACCTGTATAAGAACAGGAGAAATTATTATAATTTAATACACATCACATGATTAATACAATTACATCCCTCAAAGCTGTCTAAGATCACAGCAACACACTGCTTTTTTCCAACATTTCTTATCTTAATAAAGTATAAAGCTGGGAAGCACTACACTTAAGAAAATAATAATTTCTTATTTTAATATCACTAAGAAACAGCAGTCACTGAAAATTCCACCACCGCACATTTAAAGCACCTCTGCACACTATACAAAGTTGCTTTACAATATATAGCATGCAATTTACATCAGAAAATTTATTATACACATATTAAGAGCAACAACGAGTCTAATTACAGTGACTACTTCAATCCCTTCATTGTCCTAAACATTAATGACAAAGTGGTGATTATGCTTTAGATTTCTCCCACCAAATTAATGCAGTCAAGCTTCCGATCTTTTTTTAGCCATTGTTTCCTTGTAGTACAACAGTTCCAGTGCATAAATTACATCTAATGTGAATGACACATTATAGTTCCCCTGTTTATTCACTAAATGTCACATTGTAGTTGGTCTTCCTCCCCTTCCTCAACCTACTCTAAAAATAAGGTTAGCTAAGCCAAATCACATTTGGACCTCCATTTCTACTTACTCATATTGATATATGTTCTCGTCATATCTCTTCTCTTCCAAGATTTGAAAAATAACTTGCACAGTTTCAGTAAAAAAAAAATTTAGCCTTACAAAAAACGGTACTGTCTATCCGCAAATTAAACTAAATTGTGCACTGTTCTACTTAATGTAATACAATACCAAAATTGCTGTGGAGGCAGTCTTTTGTGAAACTATTCATTTCCTGCAGTCTCAGACTTAATTTTCACTGAATGTCTTGCTGATATCCATTAACTGCATTGTAATGTGCAGATTTCACTGTAAACACACTGTCTAGACACCTCAAGATTAAATACATGCACCTGTTTGCTACCTGACTCCAATTAATACCAGGTGCTAATTGAAAAAAGACAGCAACTTTGCAGATGCGGGAATAAATGCTGTTCGAGTTTACTCAGAACATACTTCAGCCCTGTCATGAGCTGCACGTGATGACTCCTCATCTCCAACTAAAAGCTGATGCTAATGGGAAAAAAAAAGTTTGTAACTTTGGAAATACAGGAAAGAACTACTATTGCATGCATTTATCATTTTCTCTTTGTTTTTCAAGTCTATTTGCTTATCAAATGATAAATGTTGCGTTACTCAAACCAATAAAATGAAGCAAAAAGCAATGATAGCTGGCCCACCACCAAGGTTCACAGATCTCCAAATATGAATCACTCGTACCACTGAACTGCACACATACCACAATTATAAAACACTACCAACCAAAGATAAAGTCTATTTGCTTAAAAACTGTCTACAACTTAAACTGGGGATATTAGTCTAAACCTTCATCTCCACAAACAAGGGAATTGTATTTTAATTCTACATATAATAACACTGATAGACCGTCTACGTTCCCACCACCAATAGCCCAAGAACACATTATATTAACTTTAACTTGCATCTTTCCAGCCTTTCTTATTTTGCTACAGTGTAAAGCCTGGATATGTTGAGAATAAGGAAAATACACTTTCTTACTTTACAGCCAACGATAAAAATTCCCCACCTAATGTTTTAAATACATCTTACTGTATACTATACATAACTGCTTTAGAATATAAAATGCAATTTACACAATGAAATTTTTATACAAATACCAATAAGAACAAAAATATCTACTTGCAGTTTCTTCAAATGTCCTTCCAAATATTAATGACAAATATTCACAGAGAAAATAGTAATGAAATACAGTGGAGCTTATGATTTACAGCTCTTCCAGCAGATTAACACAGCCAACAAACATCCAGTCTTTTCAGCCACTTCTACTAGAACCACAGTTCACTTATCTAACCTATCTAATCTAATGGGACTGATGGTTTACAGTTTGTCCCATTTACTTACTAATTTCACATTGTAGCTGTTCTTCATCCTGATCATCTCAATCTTCCTATACTGGTCTCTGGTTCAAGTTTAAGATACTTCTGATTCTTCTAGTTCACTCCTGGGCCTTCTACTGTTACTCAAGCATTTCCCTTGGACCAAGGGAAATGATTTCATTGGAAAAGCCTCTCTATGGGCTTTGTTACTGTCAGAAAACTAAGATGCAGAGTCATCTTCAACTTGCTGGCTAATTCTCTGTTGGCTACATTTTTTTTTATTTTATTTTTCTGTATCCTAAAAATGGCTTTGATCTCCCAGGAAAAATATTTCAAAGGCAGATATAGCAACTTGAATCCCTCTTCTGCTTCTTGACACCACCTGATTGCCTGAATAAATGTGCTTCTCTTTTGCCTGATGTATGTTGAATTATCATCTTCTACAAACGTTTCTGGAGTCATTATTTTTTTAACATTTCTCTACCTCTGTAACAACCTTGTCAGCAGCCACTCTTTCTGCTAGTATGATTACATCTTTACTATTACAGGTCTTGCTGGATACCCAATTTACAATCCAGCGAAGAATGTAGGGGTTCAAAATAGGCTTTGTTTAATTTTTCAATACTAGTGTGAAAGCCTTGGCAAAATCAAGATACGCAGTGTGCACAGAATGCCCAATGTCCACAGCTTCTGTAACCTTTTCAAAGAAGTTTACTAGATTTGTTAGACATGACCTGACATTCAAAAAACAAAATGATAGAAGAGATCATTTAAGTTATTAATGTCTGCAAAAATGAGTTCTGCTGGAGTAAGTTCCATGGCATTTCACAACAACCTTATGAGACTGATAGTATGTAATTACTCTGGGTCTGTACGGGGCCACCGTAGTATGTAAAAGTTGCACTAGCTGTTCTCCAGGCATCAGGCTCAAACCCTGTGGGTAGGCTGACGTTGAACAGTAGAAGTAGAAAGCATACTGGCAGTGATGGCAAGCCATCCTGGTATGATGTCTGGTCCTGTGGGGTTACTATTTTAAGCCTCTGACAGAGATTTTAAGAATTACGAAAAGGTTACTTTGGGAAACAATTTCCATGGATAGAGAAAGTGACAATGTGACTAAGTAGGGTAAAAGTAACACTAAATTTGTCTGTAACATATTGGCTATACTCTTGGGATCAAAATGCATTGCAATTCTCATTCTTGGGAATTATTGCTGCAGGAACCTGGAGACCAGCCTGAATATAACAGAGTTCTCATCTTCCCCCTTTGGCTTGGTGGACTCCCTCCTCTTCTGATGTTAGGACATCTGTGGTATACCGGATGGTTAGCCAATTCCACCTTCACGTCTTTTCTTGTGCCAAAATGCATATGTTCGGTACTGGCTCAATCCAGAACCAGGAAGTTTAGGAAGGACATCTGCAGGAGGACCTGAACATGGACAGGCAAGAGTTGAATAAGGTATCCACCCAAACCCCAGGCATAAATCATGCAAAATAGGGGATGGAAGAAGGAAGCTTGGTCTGTAACAATAAATCTACTCAAACATCTATTATTGATAAGTTATTAACATGATTGCTCTATGTTCTTTGTAGTTCACTATTGCAACATTGACCCTTAAGATGACTTCCAGTACTAGTCAATGATGGATGTTGGCTTGTAATAGAAAGTACAGTTTTGTACCTACCATAAATGTAGATGTCCGAACTGGATAGCATCTGCAGTCATAACAAGTGGGTTGTCCTGTCGTCAGGCAGCCCTGCAGTCGGCCGGATTCCAAAGTCCGGGTCCGGCTTCGGCTGATGTCGCACTCCACCCGACGTCATCTCTGGTCGTCTTCGGGTATAAAAGCATCAGCCGACGCCATTTTCCTCAGTGTTTCTTGCCCCAGATGCCAGTAGCCCTCTTGCAGGCTAAAATTTGGATAGATGCCAATGTTTCCAAATAGATAGAGGTAAACACAACAATAAGCATGTATGTACATATATACAAACAAATACACCATAAAAGACTCCCCCCCAACAGCTAGCTATTAGGAGGGTAAACACCCTAGGAGTACCACAGAGGGGAAGGAGGGAGGGTAATCCTGACTGCAGATGCTATCCAGTTCGGACATCTACATTTATGGTAGGTACAAAACTGTACTATGTCCTTCATGGATGCATCTGCAGTCATAACAAGTGGGTAGAATACCATAGCCAACTAGGGAGGAGGATAAAAGTAGATTATGGTGTGTTTAGGATCCCTTGCAGTACAGCAGTGGCAAACCCTGCTCGGGATCTGGAATATAGAGGCAAATTATAATGCTTGGCAAATGTATGCACGGAGGTCCAAGTAGCCGCCTCAATAATGTCTTTGGTTGCCACTCCTCGTAAGAAGGCTGTGGTAGTGGCTGTTGCCCTTGTAGAATGAGGTCTTATGTTCTGTGGAATTGGTTTTCCATGGAAGGAGTAACAGTATCGTATGCAATTTCCTATCCATTTGGAGATTGTCTGTTTGGAAATAGCTTTTCCTTCCCTTCCTGTTGCATAGGCTACAAAAGTTGGTCAGTCTTTCTGCTATTTTTTGTTCTGTCCAAGTAGTAGCGTAGCTGTCTATGTACATCCAAGGTATGCAGTATTCTTTCCCCTCTGTTTTGTGGGTTGGGAAAGAAGGTAGGTAGGTGGATTGCCTGGTTTAAAGACACTCTGGATACCACCTTGGGCATAAATGTAGGATTAGTCCTCATGGACACTCTATCTTGGTGGAAGATTAGGAAGGGTTGCACTGCCATTAAGGCCTGTAGTTCTGAAACCCTCCTTGCTGAAGTAATTGCCAGTAGGAAAGCAGTTTTCCATGACAGGTGTTGTAGGTCTGCAGTTGCTGCTGGTTCAAAGGGTGATAGTGTCAACTTTTCTAGCACAAAGTTTAAATCCCAAGCTGGTAATGGTGGTTTCCTTGGAGGTTTTACATTCTTAATTCCTCTGAGGAACTGCCTGAGTAAAGGGTGCGAAAAACAGGTGGATCAAAGCTGTATTCTGCTGAAATAGCTGATGCATGTATCTTGATGGAGGAGTAGGACAGGCCTGAATGAAGAAGTTCGCCAGATACTCCAGAATGTTAGGCATATCTATGTTTGACACATCTTTTCCTCTTTCCGTACTCCAAATGACAAACCTTTTCCATTTTCCAGCATAGTTCCTTCTTGTTGAAGATCTGCGTGCTTCAAGAATAATGTCTTTAACTCTTTGGGAAAGTTCTGGATTAGCTGCTGCTATGTGATGTTCCATGCAGTCAGTTGCAGGGTTTTTAGGTTCGGATGTATGATGCTGTAGTTGTTCTGAGTTAACATCAAAGGCATCAGGGTATTGGCCACATATTGTTCGAGACATGCTCTTCAGTAGTGGGTACCAGTGTTGTCTTGGCCAGTTTGGAGCTATCAGGATTATCCTTGGACGTTCTTCCTTGATTTTTAGTAGTACCTTGTGTATCAAGGAAGAGGTGGGAATGCATATGCTGTTAGGCCTTTCCAGTTGAAGGAGAGTGAGTCCACTTTCCATGCTAGTGGGTGGAATGTCCTTGTGCAGAATTTTTGAGCTGGTGATTGAGAGGTGATGCGAATAGGTCTATCTGTGGCATTCCCATTTCTTTGAGATGGTCTTGAAGATGTCCGGGTGCAGCTTCCATTCGTGGGCATCCAAGTGGTTCTGCTTAATATGTCTGCTAGAGTATTGTCTTTCCCGGTACAAATATTGCCTGTAACTGAATGTTGTAGCTGAGTGCCAGGGTCCACAGCTCCAAGGTCATTCTGCATAGGGGGTATGAATGAGTGCCTCCCTGTTTGTTGATGTACCACATGACTGTGGTGTTGTCTGTCCTTATCATCAACTGGCCCTCTTTGAGAAATGGTTTGAACTTTTGGATTGCCAGTTTTACTGCCAGCATTTCTTTTAGATTGATGTGCAGGTGAAGTTGATCCTGTGTCCACAATCCTTGCACGCATTTGTCCAGCATGTGTGCCCCCCATCCTAGGTCTAAAGCGTCTGTTGTGATGGTCTGGCTTGGTTGACATCTGCAAAAGGGTAGGCCTGGGTTTGACTGGCATGCCTGAGCCCACCATAGGAACTCCTGTTTTAAGCATGGAATTAGTGGGATTTCTGTTTCTAGGCTGTGTCTGTGTTGGGACCATAAATTCTTTAGGTACCATTGTAGTTTCCTCATATGTAGTCTGGCAAATGGGACCAAGATTATGCATGATGCCATGAAGCCCAAAGCCTGCAGAACTTTTCTTGCTGTTAACTTGTTCAGTTTTGTTAGTGCCAAGATGTAAAGAGGAAGTTCTTTTTGTTTTTCTGTAGTCAGGAATGCCATTTGTTGTACTGTGTCCAATTCCGCGCCCAAGAATGTCCTTGTTTGGGATGGTATCAGCCTTGACTTTTGTAGGTTGACTGTGTATCCCAGTCCTTGTAGCAAGTGAATGACCCTTTGTAAATCTGTTGTCAGCTTGCTTTTGTTGTCCCCTTGTAGCAGGCAGTCGTCCAGGTATGGGTAAATTTGAATTCCCTGTAGTCTGCAATGGGCGATTACTGATGCCAGGCATTTTGTGAATACTCTGGGCGCAGTAGATAAGCCAAAGGGCAATGCTGAGAATTGATAGTGCTCTGATCCTGCAAGAAATCTGAGGTATCTTCTGCAGATTGGTCGAATGGGGACGTGCAGGTATGCCTCCTTGAGATCTAGAGTTACCAGCCAAGACTCCTTGCCCAGCATGGGAAGAAGTTGCTGTAGGGTCAGCATTTTGAATTTTGGGACAATGATGTAAGTATTTAAGGTGGACAGGTCGAGAATTGGTCTCCAGCTTTTTTCCTTTCTTGGAACTAGGAATAGTCTGGAATAGAACCCCTTTCCATGTTCTGCTGTTGGCACTCTTTCCACAGCTCTCATGTTTGCTAACTCCATTATCTGGCGTAGAGCCTCTGTTTTTTGATTTGGAGGTAGATTTGGCATTCCCCTTTTTACTGGTAAAGTGTGGAAGTGAAACCGGTAACCTTGATCTATGGTTTGTAAAATCCACTTGTCTTTTGTTATGTAGTGCCAGTTCTTTGAAAATAAGGTTAACTTTCCGCCTAGAGGAGCTGCTATTTGTTCCCTGGTAGGCGGATTTAGGATTAAGTCACTGTGGTTGTGCTGATGTAGTGGCAGTGGCTGTGTCTGTGCCTCTGTTGTTACCTTGCCACTGTCGTCCTCTGTAGGCACCTCCTCTGGATTGGTTTCTGCCTCTGGAACGTCTATTCCTGCCCCTTTGAAATTTTGTGGAGTCAGGAAAGGACCAATTTTTGGCAGGCCAGTTCCTGCTAAACCTTGGGGGTTGAACCTGCAGGAAATCTTTAACAGTTTGTACAGATTTTGCCTTTTCTTCCATTTTTTTCATAACCTGCTGGGCAGGTGTACCAAACAAACTTGTCTTGTCCATAGGAGCATCCAGCAACTTAGCTTTAACATGATCCGGTAAAGCTTGTTCCTTTAGCCATGCATGCCTTCTTATCACTGTGCCTGTCATGGCTGATCTAAATGAAGCCTCCAGTGCATCATAGCCACATTTTAAGGAATGGTTGCTAACCTGTTGTATGTTATTTACCATCTCTAATACATATTTCTTATCAAGAGATTCATCAGTGGTTAGTTTTTTAGTTAACTGATCAAGCATAAACTCTTGGTATTGTATCATGTGAAACTGACAGTTTAAAGCTCTAGCTGAGAGAGTAGCTGAAGTGTAGACCTTTTTACCCCATCTGTCTAATGACCTTGCTTCCCTTTCAGAAGGAATAGGGTTTTTAGCTGTGGTCACGGCTACTGCCTTGGGACCCTGGGATATAGTTTCTGGGTCTGCAAGAGGGGCCTTGTAAAGGTGGTGATGAGTGTCTGGCACCCTGTAAAATCTGTCTGGTTTGGCAGGGGCTGGGGGTAAAGAATCTGGAGCGGAGCAAACATCATTGAAAGCATCATCCACAACAGAGAGAACAGGAGGTATAGCTAAGGGCCTGTGCTGTGGGAGGTGCAGAAAGGTCCTAAGTCTTTTTCTGGAGTCTGAAAAATCCTGTTGCTGCCATTGGAACTGTTCTCGCATGGCATGCAAGGTTTCCCCAAAGGAGAATTCTTCTGGTGGGGAAGCAGCTGGAATGGATTCTTCAGCATCAGAATCTTCAAAATTGGAGAAGGGAGCCTCTGGCTGGTCAGTTATGTCTGATTCATCAGCAGAATCATCAGAAGACACTGGCTCAGGGGGCTCTGCCCTAGGTCTCTTCTCTGGGGGCTGAGAGGCCCTGTCTGGGTGAGCTTGAGATCCTCTAATTAAAGAAATTAAATCTTCTGCCAAAGTAAGCATTTGAGAACTAGAAGAGGGCCTGGATGTGGGGGGTTTAACAGGCCCTGTTTTAGTAGTCTTGGCTGCTTTAGCCCTGGCGAAGGCCTTAATGGACATGGCTGCTGGAGGCCTAGCAGCACCACGTGCTGGGGTAGAGACATCCAAGGGGATGGTGTCTGATAAGTCAACCACCGTAGTGGGTAAAGATTCTGAGGTCGATTCAAGAGTTGTAGCAGGGGCCTCAGTTGTAAGAATAGTTTCAGCTGTACTTTGATCAGTTTTCTCGGTTTCGGCCGAAACCGAGACACTCGCGGTTTGCTTTACCGTGGTTTCAGCCGAAACCGCGGACCGCGAGTGTCGGTCTTTATCTTTGCGTTTTTTGGTAGATTGGGTAGTCGGAGGATCCGACGGCATAATATACGCAAAATCAGAACCGAAAAACTGTTCTGCAAACTCCGACCGACGCCTAAGCGTTCGTTGGTTGAAAGAGGCACAGGCCGAACAGGCTGCTACGTCGTGGGCTGGGCCTAAACAAGGCAGACAGTAAGAGTGGAAATCTTTATGAGGTATTTGTTTCCCACAGGTTAAACAATTGTTAACTTTTTCTGACATCGGCTGAGGCAAGAAAGAGTCCCCAACGGGGTACTTAGCTTTAGAAGTCTTCGAAGTAGTATTCGGTAGAAGTAATCTCTGGATCCGACCGACCGGCACTTGCGAACAGCTTCTGCTTCGGGCGCCACGCGGCAAGAAAGACTGGGGAAAATGGCGTCGGCTGATGCTTTTATACCCGAAGACGACCAGAGATGACGTCGGGTGGAGTGCGACATCAGCCGAAGCCGGACCCGGACTTTGGAATCCGGCCGACTGCAGGGCTGCCTGACGACAGGACAACCCACTTGTT